>NW_007260062.1:181615-196255 GCF_000164805.1 Carlito syrichta | reverse complement strand
TCTGCCTCAGCCTTCCAAGTAGCCAGAACTACAGGCACACGCTACCATGCCCAGCTAATTGTTTTGATTTATTGTAGAGATGAGGTCTCGCCTATTTGCCCAAGCAGGTCTCGAACCCGTGGGCTAAGGCAATTCACTCACCTCAGCCTCCCAAAGTGCAGGATTACAGGCTGAGCCACCGATCCCTACTGAGTTTTGATTATTAACAAAGATCTAGGATATTTTTTCACATTTTGTTTAACTTGGTGCTGGGCTGCTGATCGTAGGATCAAGCAAACTGTCCTTTGTGCACGTGTGCATATGTAAGCCTGTATGCACATGTGTATGTTGAGATTGAGAGAGAATTCAGAGCCTAATTTATATGTAAGGGTACCAATAGATGGCACCCACAATTATGATTCTTTTTAGAGGACTAGGCACATGGGTGTGAGGATATTATGACTTCTCTCCAATAGATTCTGTAGGGTTGACAAGAATTACTTAATGGGGTGAGGTTCCCCTCCTCCTTCCTCCATAAAAACACAAATACTAGTCCCTTAGCTTTGGGAAATTTCAGGATCCCATGATCCTAGATAAAGTACAGAAGGCCCCAGAGAAGCCACCAGAGCCAGCAGTACAAATGCCCTGGGGCCACTGGTTTGCACTGCTGGGAATGAGCCCCAGAGAGGCTCATTCGTTCAAATGTGCCAGCACCAGCAATGGCTGTGAGGAGCACAAAGGGTTATAATGATAATATTTACTTTGAAGCTGCTTAGGATTCCGGGCTTAATTGGGCTCTGTTGAACTTGGAAAAAACACACACACAAGAGAAGCAGGATTGAAGCTTACTGCACAAGAATGGGAAAGGGCAGCTAGCATTCAATCAAAGTCAGGGGTCAATTGTTTCATCCCTCTGTCTCTGGGAAAGGCAGCTGCTCACCTGCCTAAGACAGGCTGCCAATAGTGGTGTGCTGGCCAACGTCCAACAACCCATTGCAGGAGAAAAGTTGCCATGGCTTGTAGCACCTGCTCATTTCTGTGGTGATATTACTCCCACCATAGCTGATTCTAAGCTACCAACATGACACCACTGCACACGGGCTTGGGAAGAGATGCAGGAAGCGGATGAGCTGGCTCCAGCACACCACTCTCTGCCAAGATCAGGAAGGAGAAAGAGCAAGGTCAATGAGCCAGGCATGACCTTGTCCCTTTCCATAGGCTTCCCTGGCCAACTGGAGTTCCTGGAGTGTTTCCGTTTGGATACCTCCCTGTTGAATTCAGAGACATTTCTCTTGTTTTATTCCAACATTCAGAGCTGGAAGAGACTTTAGATCCACGAGAACAGAGATTGTGGCTATCTTGTTCATCTATATCTCCAGCCCTTATAATTTGTGCCTGACTATTCTTATTACTCCAGCCCTCTCATTTTATGGAAAAAGAGACTGAGACCCAGAGAGGGGGCAGGGCTCAGCTCAGGTCACACAATAATTGGCTAGGACTCTTCATTTCATAACTTGCAAGGATTTAATTGCATGAGGTGCCAGAGGATGCAAATATTAACAGCAACTGAGGAAAATGGCTAAGCTTTTCATTTCCTTCCTTCCTTCCTCCCTCCCTCCCTCCCTCCTTCCCTCCCTTCCTTCCTTCCTTCTCAGGGTCTCAGTCTGTCACCCAAGCTGGAGTGCAGTAGCGTGAGTACGACTCACCGCAGCCTCGACTTCCTGGGCTCAGGTGATCCTTTTGCCTCAGCTGCTGAGGTAGCTGGGACTACAGGCGGGCACCATTACACCTGGCTAATTTTTTGATTTTTTTGTAGAGACAAGGTCTTGCTATGTTGCCTAGGCTGTTCTCAAACTCCATGCTCAAGTGATCTTCCTGCCTTAGCTTCCCAAAGTGTTGGGATTATAGGCGTGAGCCACTGCACCTGGCCAGAGCTTTTCTTTTTTACACAGATTTTTCACCCAAGGTGGAGAGGTCAACATTGAAGTATCCCAGAGCGTATAGTTGGAAAAAGCATATTTCATGTTACTCATACGTGCCTTAAATTTAATTTTTTTTTTCAAAAACCTGTTGTTTTTTGAGTCCTATCTACATTAAACAATATGAGGTGAAATCCTCTTGGCTGGTGGAGCATGTGTTAAAAAGAGTTCAGAAACCCTCCGGTCCACTCAGGAGTTCTGGGAGGGCTGGGGAGGAGCAGAGAGAAATTGACCCCTCGGGACTCCTCCAGGTTTCCTGCTGGAATTTAATTGCCAAGTCTCCACCTTCCTGCAGGGGTGGTTGAATCTTCTGACCTGATCTCAGTTAGGTCACGTGTGTCCCTCCCCTCCCGCCACCCGCTACTCAATACCGGACCCAGGGGAGTTGTGGGAGGGGACAGTATCCTAGGTTCAGGCTGAGTCTGTGCCAGCCATTGAGAGAAACCCTCCCTCCACCCCCAGGCTCCACAGTGATGAACAAGTGAGCTTGCTTGATTTTCTGCCCTCTTCTAATATTGCATTTATCACGATTACCTAGACACCCATGAGTTCTTTTCTTCCAGACATTCATTATTTGGCATCTCATTTCCACAGTGCTTTTGTGCTGGCAGGCATTTGGGTGGTCATTTCTCCTGCTGTTCCTCCCTGCTGCCTGCCCTGCCCTGCCCCCGTTTCTCCAGCTGTGCAAACAGGGTGGGTCCCTTACTCTGCAGTTCTGCTCCTGAGGCCTTCGGTATGAACCTTGGACTAGGCCCTCCCAGGAGTACAGGAAGATGCTTCATCCCCTGCTGGGAATTCTTAGGAGCAGGGAGCCAGGGAACCCACTCTGGGTGCTGAGGGGACAGGACCCACCACTCTCTAGGAGCTGAGGGGCATTCAGCAGGGAGCTCATGGAACAGAAGTGGGAATGAGGGTGGGGCTATACATGGAGCATTCAGTCGGCACATACAAAGATGGGCTAAAATGTAGCTTGAACCTCAGTGCCCTTGAGAGGAGAGGTGAGTTAGGGCGAGGGAGGCACCCTGTGTTCCCACCTCAGAGGTGCTGGCCCGTGTGCAGTTGAGCTGCACCCCTACCTTGGGTGGGGTGGGGGCATGATACATTCTGCTGCTTGGCCAAATCTGCCACCTCCCATGGCAAAGGTTCCACCTCATCAAAGTTTTTTTTTGAGACCCAAATACTTCCTGTTCCGTTAGGAGAGGAAAAAGGGGGCCTCATCTTGGAAAGTCTTTGCTGCTAATGGATTTAGCAGATCCTGGCTGGAAACATGATCTGGGTGAGGAACCGTTTCCCTGAACCCTGGCAATCTACCGAGTTAGTCAGACCTGGCTGTAAAATTGGGCTGGGGGGCCGGGTAGCCAGGCTGAATTGAATGTTCTCCTTGTTCTCTCTCTGTCTCTCTCTGTCTCTCTCTGTCTCTCTCTGTCTCTCTCTCTCTCTCTCTCTCTCTCTCTCTCTCTCTCTCCCTCTCTCCCTCTCTCTCCCTCCCTACCTCCCTACCTCTCCCCCCCTCGTTTTCTTCCCTTCCTCCCTCTCCTCTTTCTCCACACACAGAAAGCTCTCATCATAGGCAGATATTTTTAAAAGCACCTCCTGCATTCGTAGCTCATTATTCTGGATAAAAGAGTCATGGAAGATGCAAAGATAGACACACCCAGAGGGTGGAGGAGAGACAGCATTTTCAGTTCCACATGCAACTCTAACCCTAACCCTGGACCACCTTGCAAATGTGTGCTGTTGGTCCCAAGGGGAGATTTGCCAGGCTAGAATTTGCCCAGTGCAAACCCATTCCTCACTGTGAAGAGAAAGCAGAGCTCACATGCCCCAGGTTGGGGGAGGGGGAGAGAAAAAGAGAGACTGTGATTGCAGAATAGCAGAGTAGTCTATATATTCCAAGGGCAGACCAGGGTAATGAACTACTGCCACTTTTATCTCTGGTATTCCAGAGTCACTTGAGGTGGACTGGGGGACCAAATACAGCCTGGATCTGTGGAGATTGCAAGTGGTTTTAGTGCCCAGCCCAACTCGTGGCCTCATATCTGATTCCTGCTAGCCCCACGTCACCAACTTCCCTTCAATTTGTGACTCCTTATGATGTCCCCTTCCCTGAAGACTCCTTGGCTCCTGGCAGTCGCTTGATATCCCTCGGTCTCCTAGGAATAAGCTCCCATAACCTTCACCAGTCCGCCACAGCCCTTCCCCCATTCATTCTCCTAGTGTGAAGTTCGAGACTTTTGAAATTCCAGTGGTTTAATTTATTAGTATCCTGCAGCCTGGTAGTTAAACAAATAAAAGCTGGTTTGTTTGAAATTTAAGGAGAAGAATAATTTGTGGCCTGCTAAGTTCCCTCCATATTAGCTAAAAATGGTCTCACTGAAAGTTCAACCAGGCTGGGAGGTAAAGTCAAGGGTCTGTGCAGTCTCGCCATTGGGATTCACATCCGGAGCGTCCACAGAGGGCTGATTGGGCGTAGCAGGGAGGAGAGGCAGGGACTGGGACCAGAGGATATTTGTTTGACAAGGGACCCCTGTCCCTTTAAAAAAAAAATAGCCTTTAATTTTTATTACAAAAACTAGACATGTTCCACATAGAAAACTTGTAAAGTACAGAAAAGCATAAGGAAAGAGATAAAAATCACACACAATCCCTCCCCTCAGAGGTAACCATTGGTAAAAATATATTGTAAAATGTTCAGTTATAAAAAAAAAAGAAATAAATATATAAAAAGATTTTTAAAAAGAGTATATTGTATTTTCTTCCAGTCTGTTTCTAGGCTTCTTGGTACCTCTCCATCACTGCCTATAACATAATTTCTTTTTCTGACTATAAAAGCAATAAATAGTCAAAGTAAAATTGTCAAATAATAGGAAAAAAATTGGAAGAATAAAATGAAAATTATCCCAGTTCTACTGTCTGAGATGACTGCTGCTGCTATGTTGATGCCGTTCCTTTGAATCTTTTTCATTTAACTGAGATCATGCAGTCCATATAATTCTATATGCTTTTCACTTAGTGTTTTATTTTATACATTTTCCTGTGTTGATAAATGTATGTTTTTTTTAGTCAGGGCCTTACTCTGTCACCCAAGCTGGAGTGCATTGGCATGATCATGGCTCACCGCAGCCTCAACCTCCTGGGCTCAGGTGATCCTTCTACCTCAGCCTCCCAAGTAGCTGGGACTACAGGCATGCACCACCACACACAACAAATTTGTTTTTAATTTTTTTTTTTTTTTGAGTTGGAGTCTCACTCTGTCACCCAGACTGGAGTACAGTGGCCGCTCCAGGCCACCGCAACCTCGACCTGCTGGGCTCCAGCGATCCTTCTGCCTCAGCCTTCCAAGTAGCTGGAACTACAGGCACACGCTACCATGCCCGGCTGATTTTGATTTATTGTAGAGATGAGGTCTCGCCAAGTTGGCTCAGGCAATCCTATTCACCTCAGCCTCCCAAGGCGCAGGATTACAGGCTGAGCCACCGAGCCCGGCTGTTTTTAATTTTTGTACAGATGAGTTCTTGCTATGTTTCCCAGGCTGGTCTCGAACTCCTGGGCTCAAGCGATCATCCCACCTTTGCCTCTCAAAGTGCTGGGATTACAGGCATGAGCCACCACCGCGCCTGGCCTAGAAGTGTACATCTAAAATGTGATGTGTAAGGGCTGCACTGTGTGAATGGATCATAATCTATCCTTTTTGCTTTTCAGGGGAGACTGGTTTGGGCAAGTCCACACTTATGGACACCCTGTTCAACACCAAGTTTGAAGGGGAGCCAGCTACCCACACACAGCCAGGTGTCCAGCTCCGGTCCAATACCTATGACCTCCAAGAGAGCAATGTGGGGCTAAAGCTCACAATTGTTAGCACGGTGGGCTTTGGGGACCAGATCAACAAGGAGGACAGGTAAGGAAGGCAGTGGGGAGGGGAGATTTATGGGGGGACCACAGGGAGGAGCTCACCATGGGGGTCTTGAAGAGAGAACAGATGTTGGGCCCTAACCTGTCCTCCCAGAATGGCATGGACAGGTAGCAGGTACCTCAAGCACTGTTCCTGCCCAGGGTCCCTGTCTACACCGATTCTTCCATTCCATACATTTTGCCAAAAGAAGGGTGTGTTTCTAATATACATGGGTAGAATCTCAATTCAACTCAGACATTTATTGAGCTCCTACCTTGTGCCAGGTACTGCTGTGCTCTGACAATCTAAGAAGGAATGACTTAGTCTTTGCCCTTGAGACACTCATTGGCAAGGCTGGTTTTAAGCAAATAATTTCCATAGAGTAATATGTTCCATAAAGGACAGGGTACAGAGAGGTAAAAGACAGGTTCCAATGAGAACACAAAGGCAAGAATGGTCAATTCCATGGGCGAGGTCAGGAAAACCTTTATAGAGGACATGCCTCCCTGAGCTGACTCTTGAAGGGTGATCTATTTTGCTAGACAGACAAGGGAAGGGAGAGGAAGGGCATCCCAGACTGAAGCAACTGCTTGTACAAGGACAAAGGGATGTGGCGGATTCTGGTATGTTTTTTGTTTTGTTTTGTTTTGTTTTGTTTTTGAGTTGGAGTCTCACTCGGTCACCCAGACTGGAGTGCAGTGGCCGCTCCCGGCCACCGCTGCCTTGACCTGCTGGACTCCGGCGATCCTTCCGCCTCAGCTTTCCAAGTAGCCGGAATTACAGGCATGCGCTTCCACACCCGGCTGGTTTTTTATTTTTATTGTAGAGATGAGGTCTCGCTGCCCAGGCAGGTCTTGAACCCGCGAGCTCAGGCAATCCACTCACCTCAGCCTCCCAAAGGCGCGGGATTACAGGCTGAGCCACCGAGCCCGGCGGATTCTGGTATGTTTAGAGAACTGTAACTTGCTCTGTTTGGCTAGACAGAAGCAGTCACTAATGAAGCTTGAGCTTCAGCGCTCTCATTTGCACAGGCCCTTTCCAAAGCCCTGTGACTAATTCTTAGTCATAATGTTGTATCATTTTTTTGGAGGGTCCTTCAAATTGTGTATGCATAAGGCCCGAAAAAGCCTGGATCAGCCCCTGGGCTAGCACTTGGAGTGAGCTAGGGAAAAGTAGGTAAGCAAGAGGTAAGCAGGGGGCAGGTCATGGAGGGATTTAGAGGATATGCAAATATGGAGCCATTGAAATGTTTTCATAAATAGAGTGGTGTGCTGCTAAACAATAATGAGAAGATTAGCATGGCCCCTGAGCAAGGATGACATACACATTTGTGAAGGATTCCATCAAACTAAAAAAAGAGAAATAGAATGATGTAGTCTAATTGGCCTTTGAAAAGGGTACTTTGGAATAGTCTGGATATATGCTAAAACATCAGGAAAACCAATTATGAGTCTCTAAGATTAACTAGATGGAGGCAAGAGGTAAAATAAGTGCTGAGATAAGAAGATGAGATATTTGATAAATATTGAGTAGGTAAAGTCAACAGGACTTGTTAGAGACTTGGTGTGGGTTGTGAAGGCAAAAGAAAGCTCTAGAGTAAGGCCCGCATTTCTGGCTTTGGAGAGTGGACACATGGTAGTGGTGTTCCGTAAGAGAGGTAATATAAGAGAAGCAGTCTTTAAAATTATAAGCTCTGTTTTATACATGTTGACTTAAAGCTGTTGATGGAATGTTGAGATACATGATGACGTTAAGTCTTAAGTCTCAGCAGTAGGCAGTTAAACATAAGAGGGTCAAGCGGGGCTCGGTGGCTCAGCCTGTAATCCCGTACCTTTGGGAGGTTGAGGTGAGTGGATTGCCTGAGCCCGCGGGTTCGAGACCCGCCTGGGCAACTTGGCGAGACCTCATCTCTACAATAAATCAAAAATGAGCCGGGCGTGGTAGCGCGTGCCTGTAGTTCCAGCTACTTGGAAGGCAGAGGTAGAAGGATCACCGGAGCCCAGCAGGCGAGGCTGCGGTGGCCGGGAGCGGCCACTGCACTCCAGTCTGGGCGCCAGAGTGAGACTCCAACTCAAAAAAAAAAACAAAACAAAACAAAAAAAAGAGGGTCTAGGATGGAAATGTAGATTAAGGTCATCAGGTAGAGGTGATATGTTCCAACCGTGGACATATGTAAGATCACCCAGGGATTATGGTGAGAAGAACACTGGGCTAATGACAAAAACCTTGGGATGTTAAATCAGCAAATGGAGAGAAAGACATCCTGAAAAGGGACTGAACAGGAATAAGCAGAGAGGTAGATGGGGAGCCCAGAGAGAGTGTGGGGGGTTGAGAATGTGTGTGGGTGAGGGGAAGGGTGAGGCTCAGAGATGAGGATGTGGTGAGGGCTGGGGTCAGGGCCCGTCTGTGTTTAACCAAAAGTCACATGGCTATCACACATGCTCATCTCAGAAAAGGTCATTTATCATTTTGAGCAAAATGTCTGCTCACCCTTTGAGGATTCTCTTGCTTCTTAGATGAACTATATGCCAAATTCTTCTCATTCTCTCTTAAAGCTACAACAGCCATACTCATTTCCTTACAGTGAATAAATATATGTAGCTTCTTAATAATTGAACTGAAGTCTATTTTCCTTTTGAAATTCTAGAAGAAAGCCACCTCTGCTTTTTATAGGCTTGCTTATTGTACTGATCTTGTTTGGTTGAAAATAAATTAGACCCTGGGGAAAGGAGATATTCAGGCCACAATATGAGTGCTTAATCTCAGCTGCAGAATATTCAGGAACTCCTTGATTAAATTTCTCAGGAAAGGCTGAGCTAAGTCTTGAAGTTCTTTCAGTTACGTTCATTCAACAGATCTGACATTGGACAATGCCTTAGTAATGATGGCTTAGGAGGACTGAACTGATACTGCCCCTTAGAGGCAAATCTACTTTCACTGTTTTAAAAATATTCTTATTGTTTTTTCTGGTTATAAATATGATACATACTCATAAAAAAATCAAGTACATAGAAATGAAAAGTCTCCCTGAAATTGGGCTAAGGAACAGAGGTAGAGTAAGCTCCAGGGATCTGTAATAAAAAGCAGTATCTTCTACATGCTGTCAGGGCCATTTCAGCATAGATATGTCAGTGCAGCTGCATTGAAATGGCATCAGAATGCCCTGCTTTACCAGGCCACGTGCATAAACCAGGCCAATCCTGTGGAAAGCTACTATGTATTTATTTCTTTATTTATCTGAGTCAGGATTTCACTCTGTCGCCCAGGCTGGAGTGCAGTGGCATGATCACAGCTTACTGCAACCTCAAACTTCTGGACTCAGGTGATCCTTCTACCTCAGTATCACTGCCCCCCTCACTACCTGCCCCAACCGAGTAGCTGGGGCTAGAGATGCGCGCCACCACACTTGGCTAATTTTGGGGGGTTTTGTTTGTAGAGATGAGGTCTCACTTTATTCCCCAGCTGGTCTCACTTTATTGCCCTGGGCTCAAAGCAATCCTCCTGCCTTGGTCTCCCAAAGTGCTGGGATTTCAGGAACGAACCACCGCGCCCAGCCAAAAGCTACAATTTAAAGGATGCTAGAGAAAAGGAAACCCAAGGGGGAGACGGAGAAGGACAGGCTGGAGAGGGGAGTGCTTAGGAACTTATGCTTTGATCCAGACAGACCTGGGTTCAAATCCCATCTTGCCATTTTTTTAGCCCAGGGATCCTAAACAAAATACTTAAATTCTCTATGCCTCAGTTTTCTCACCTGTAAGGTGGGCATTATGATGATAAAAATACTACCTTAGAGAGTTGTAGTAAAGGACATTTAACATATATGGCATATGAAATGCTTAAACAATGCCTGGCACAGAGTAACTACTTAGTAAACTGAAGATATTGTTATGATCATGATTTTTATTGAGAGAAGAATTGAGGGAGAGTTGTATCATGTAGCATATGGGAGGGAATGATAAATGGTGTTCAGAAGATACAAATTGAAAAATATCCATTGGGTTTGGTGACATGATGGACATAAATATGTTTGAGAATAATAATTTCAGGGGAATTTTGGGTAGAAGCTAGATTGCCATGCTTGCTGAGTAAATGGGCTGTAATGTAAAGACATCAGAATAGCAAAAAGAGCAATAGAACAGAAAAGTACGCCTAAGACCAGATTCATATTCATATGGAAATCTACCATATGTAAGTCAGCAGGGAAAGAATGGACTATTCCAGAAATGATGCTGGGAAAATAGGCCATTTATTTAGGAAAAAAATAAAACGAGATCCTTTCACACAAACACCATTCACAAAAATAGATTCCCATTGGACTAAAGACAAATTCTAAAAATATAAGGAGAAAACATCAGAGAATATTTTTAAAACTTGGGACAGAGAAAGCTTTTCTAATCATGACATAAAATTCTAAAGTCACAGAAGAAAAGACTGACAGATTTAAATTCATTAAAGTAGAAAAAAAACCTTTGTATACTGAAAGATAACCATAAACAACAGTAAAAACAAGCTACAGATGGGGAGAAGATATTTGCAACCTATATAACAAAGGGTTCTCCTAAGATGTAAAAAGAGCTTCTACAATTTAATGAGCCATAAACAGATAATTTACAGAAGGGGAAATACAAATGTCCAATCAACATATGAAATGATGCACATTCAACTTCCCCAGTAATTAGGGAAATGCAAAATGAAACAATGAGATATTTTTTATCCATCAGATTTGCAAAAAATAAAAGATGGTATAATATCCACTAACATGAGGTAATTTCATTCGTGTTGATGGGAGTGTAAATTGATACAGACTTTTTGGAGGGCAATTTTGGCAGTATCTATTAAAATTTTAAATGTGAATAATTTATGACCCAGCAGTTCCACTTTTAAGTATACAGCCTAGAGAAAAATTGCACATGATCATGAGAAGCATACAGAAAGGATGTTCGCTACAGCTTTGGTTGTCGAATAAAAAATTCAGTTTAAATTTCCATCAATAGAGCAATTAAATAAACTATGGTACAACCCTACCATGGGGTTGTGTTTGGCAGTTTAAAAGAGTGAGAGAGAGCTGGGCACAGTGGCTCACGCCTATAATCCCAGCACTTTGGGAGGCCGAGGTGAGAGGATTGCCTGAGCCCACAGGTTCGAGACCACTCTGGGCAACTTGGCGAGACCTCATCTCCACAATAAATCAAAAAATTAGCTGGGCATGGTGGTGCATGCCTGTAGTTCCAGCTACTTGGAAGGCTGAGGTGAAGGATCGCCTGAGCCCAGCAGGTCAAGGCTGTGGTGACTGGAAGCATGCCCCTGCCCTCCAGTCTAGGCAATAGAGTGAGACTTCAACTCAAAAAAAGAGTGAGATAGATCAATATGATCTCCAGAATATGTTGTTAAGTGAAAAGAAATTGCAGAATGATACACAGATTATGATGCCATGTACGTACATCTGCCTCCCTACCTCCAGCAAAACAACAAACATTTCTTTCTATGTATGTAATTGCATAGAAAATGGTCCGGAAAGATAGTCAACAAACTGAAAATAGTGGTTATCTCTAAAGAAGGGAGAAAATGTATTGCGTGCATAATTAAAATAAAAAAGAACGAAGGTTTTAAAAAGGAAACCAATAAAGTAGGTGTAGGCTGTGCATTTGTAAAAAGCTTGTCTGAGCTAGGAAAGAGAGATAAGTCAGTGTCCAGAAGGAGACTGGGAGGTCAGGGGTAATTCTTGAGGATGGGAGAGACAGTGAGGGTTTGAACAGGAAGAAACGCTTTGAGTATAGAAAGGAGGGGACAGATTTGAGATAAAGAATCCACAAGACTCAGTAACCAAGTTTATGTGGGGAATATCGTTCAGTTTATAAACTACTAAATGTCCACTACGTGCCAAGTACAACGTGAGGTGCCAGAGATACTAAGAAATAAGGCATAGTCTTTAGTGGAGCTCACAGCTTAGTGGACGGGACAAAGTATCTATATGATTCTGCATAATGTGGTAAGTACAGAGGTGTGGAAGGGGACTGTGGGACAAGAAGGCTAGCAACTGGCTAATCTCAGCAGTGGGAGTATAGGGTGGAGGTTACTGAGAGGGGAGAGAAGGTGATCAGGAAAAGCTGAGCTAAGTATTACAGGGTGAGTACAAGTTAGCCAACTGGCATATAGTGGGTGTTTGTCCATATTTGTTGAATTAACAAATGCATGAATGAATAAATGAATGAAATAATATGCATTGGGAAAAATAAAGAGAATGCCTGTAAGTTTTCATCATTCAAAACCAAGAGTATCCATTGAATATTTTAACTAGGATGCTGGTGTGGGTAGAAAACAGTCTACAATGTGCTGAGGAGTGAATGGGAAGTAAAAAAATAAGTGGGTATATTATTCCTTCACAAAATCTCCATTCACAAATTAAATGTTTCTCGGGCACCTATTAAATGCCAGGTCCTGTGCTAGGTACAGAAATCAAGTTAAGGGAAGGAAAGATTTAGCAAAGTGGTTGAGAGAAATGAGTGGTTGAGGAAAGTCCTTTTTTTGGAAATGAGGGAAGACTTAGGCATGTGTATAGATTTAGGGGAAAGAGTCAGTAGGAGGTGAGGAGATGGTAGACGAAGCAAGGATTCCAAAGTGATGCATGCAATCAAGCATGCAAGGAGCAATGAGCTTTGAACAGGATGAGGGACCCTCCATCTCAGAGACTAGAAGGAAACAGGAAGGGCTTGTCCATTTTTAGAAGATACAGTATGAGGGCTGCGTGCAATGGCTCACACCTGTAATCCTAGCACTTTGGGAGACTGAGGCAAGAGGATTGCTTGAGCCCAGGAGTTCAAGACCTAGGCAACATAGACAACATAGCAAGACCTCATCTCTACAAAGATAAATTAGCCAGACGTGGTGGCATGCGCCTGTAGTCCCAGCTACTCAGAAGGCTAAAGTGGAAGGATTGCCTGAGCCCAGGAGGTGGAGGCTGTGGTGAGCTGTGATCATGCCACTGCCCTCCAGCCTGAGTGGCAGAATGAGACCTCAACTCAAAGAAAAAGAAAAGAAGATAGGGAATAAGGCAGGAAGTTGAGGTAGGGTGAGGCTGATGGCCTCAATTTTGTTGGCAAAGTGGAAGGTAAGTCTATCTTGTGTGAATGAAAGGGTCTTGACGAAAGTGGTGAAATTTTGGAATGGTCAATGAAGACAACGGGAAGGAAACAGATAAAGGCCAAATAAAGAGATTGTCATGTTGCTCTAGAGGCCTGTAGGAATTCACGCATTTGTAGTGGTGTCAAGACACATAGTTTTGTGATTGGTTCTAGCCAACTTCAGCAGCAGTGAAGCAGATCTTGACAGTTCTCTGTGTAGCAATTTTGCAGGATAGGACAGGGGTGGAATGGAGATGAAGGTGTCAATAAAAGAGGGGTTCGAGTGATTGATCTTGGGACTCAGCCTGGGCAGAGAAGATGAGGCCAAGAAGGGGCTGATATCCTGGGAGATAATAGAGGGGCTGAGGATACAGAAGACTATGAGGTGGAAGATTAGGTTTAGGAGAATTGAAGGCAAAAGAGGGCTGGAAAGATGTGTGGTTGTGGTCAGACAGTCAGGTGTTAGAGTGAGGATTTCGTGGGTGGAGTTGGTCTGGCTAATGATAAGGCATGTTGCAGTCACCCAGAATGGGGAGAAAGACTGTGAGCCAAGTGCCACCAGAAGAGGATGGAATAGGTTTCAGGTAAAGAAAGGTTTTTACACTGAGGTGGAGGAGTCATGGTCTAGAAGGGGTGCTGACGACCCATGTGAGTGCCCACGGTGTCTGGCCACAAGGTACATACAAGTTGTGAGAGAATGAGAAGCCTATGCTGGAAATATCTGCCAGGTAATGGTGTCCTCAGGGGAGAATTAAGTTTTGATTAGGGTGAGGAGGTAGGCATGTTCTGTGAAGAGGCAGATGACACAGGCCAGCGATTCTCAAACTTGAATGTGCTTACAAGTCACTGAGGCTCTTGAGTGTTTGTTTGGAGGTTCTAGCAGAGGAGTACCACTACTCTATACCCTTGACTGAAGAACAGTCCTCCTCTATCAGGGAAGGTCATCCTCTTCCATCAAATGTCCAGCTTCAGGAGGGACATACATAAAGTGGTGAGGGAGGGAAGGGGACACTTTCCTAGACAGCCAGATCAGCTGAATCATCCCTGGATCAATGGGATGACAGATGTTACAGCCAGATCACCCTCACATCCTGAGACTTTTGATGAAATACAGATTCTGATCCTTAAGATCTGGGTTTGGGACCAGAGATCCATCCTACCTTCCCTCCCTCTTTCCCTCCCTCCCTCCCTTCCCTGTGTCAGGGTCTCACTCTGTCACCCAGGCTAGATTGCAGTGGCGTGATCATAGCTGACTGCAGCCTCAAACTCCTGGCCTCAAGTGATTCTCCTGCCACAGCCTCCTGAGTAGCTGGGACTACAGGCATGTGCCATCATGCCTGATTATTTCTTTTAATTTTTTGTAGAGATGGGGAGGAAGTCTCACTATTTTGCCCAGGCTGGTCTTGAACTCCTGGGATTACAGGAGTGAGCCACCGTGCCCAGCTGGAGGTTTTACATTTCTAACTAGCTCTCAGGTGCTGATGGTGCTGCTAGCCCAAGGACCACACTCTGAGTGGTAAAGATGTAGACAATTTTGTTTATCATAGTCTAGGGGCTTTGAAAGACACAGTGGAAGCCGGGCTTGGTGGCTCAGCCTGTAATCCCAGCACTTTGGGAGGCTGAGGTGAGTGGATTGCATGAGCCCACGGGTTTGAGACCCGCCTGGGCA
>NW_007260062.1:173319-181595 GCF_000164805.1 Carlito syrichta | reverse complement strand
TCAGGGAAGATTCATTAAAATCATTTTGTGGAGTTTTATGTTACTTATCTCCGAAGAACAAATACTCTAAGGAGAAGTTCCAATGCTCAAATATGTATCTGAAAAGCCAATAATTAAATAAATCTGATTCTGGTATTAGTTCCAAGGTTAAAGGCTTTGCATCTCTGAGTTTTTGTATTAGGGACATATCCAGTGTACGTTGTGTGATCTCTGACTGGGCGGCAGTCACTGCACTCCAGTCTGGGTGACAGAGTGAGACGCCAACTAAAAAAAAAAAAAAAAAAAAAAAGACACAGTGGAAATGTTTTGGAAAGAGGAGAGCTCAGAAGGATGAGCCCAAAGGGATAGAACAAAATAAGAATGTATGTAGCGGAAAGAAGAGGTGACTAGAAGGGTGGTTACAGGGTAAATTAGTGGCTGTCACTTTTGCCATCATTCCAATAGACCTAACCTTATGGTATCTTGGCTTTGATGCCTGAGATGGTTGTGTTCAAGTACAGTATCTGTGATTAGGCTCTGTGGGTTTCAAGCAGGGGATGGCTGTGTTTGCACAGAGAACTGGCACAAGGGAGAGGAAGGAGACTAGAATGGCTTTCAGGTGTCTAGGAAGTATGATAGGAAGATGGTGACAACTGAGGCCGATGGAGTGAGAGCACTCAGGGACATGGTGCATGCAATGTGTAGAGTGTCAACGGAAGATGGTCCAGGATGGAACCACAAAGACAGGCCAGGAATTGAGCTGAGGCAAGTGAGATAGAAGAGTTCTGGGAGTAGAAGATAACTGTGTCAGTGAAGCCAGGGGACAGTGTTTCAAGAAGGGCCTGGGAAACATTATCAAGAAAGATGCCGATTGAAAAGTGTTCATTGAAAGGTAAAAATATTACTTTTCTATAGTATGACTATTTAGGAAACCCAAGGTAATCAACTGAAAAGCAAGTCTAACAAATAATACTTCAATAAGGTAGCAGTTTCAAAATAAACACGCAGAAAGCTATAGACTGCTTATAAAGCAATAATAATCAATCAGAAAGCATCATGGAACAGAAGATCCCCCCCATTCACAGTAATGAAAACTCCTTACTAGATCCTACCCACAAGACCCTGCATAATCAGGCCCCTGTTACTTTGCTTGCTTTATCTCTTATTATTCCTTTTCTTGTTGAGGTGAAATTCACATAATATAAAATTAACTATTTTGAAATGAACATTTCAATGGTATTTAATACATTGACAACCACTGCCGCTAACTATTGTGCAACCACCACCTCTATCTAGTTCCAGAACATTTTCACCACCCCGGAAGGAAACCCATGAAATAATAACTCCTCATTTCCCCCTTCCCTCAGCCTCAGTAACCACTATTCTATTTTCTGTCTATATGAATTTTACTTTTCTTTTTTTTGAGTTGGAGTCTCACTCTGTCGCCCAGACTGGAGTGCAGTGGCCGCTCCCGGCCACCGCAGCCTCGACCTGCTGGGCTCCGGCGATCCTTCCGCCTCAGCCTTCCGAGTAGCTGGAAATACAGGCGCACGCTGCCACGCCCGGCTCATTTTGATTTATTGTAGAGATGAGGTCTCACCAAGTTGCCCAGGCGGGTCTTGAACCCGCGGACTCAGGCAATCCACTCACCTCAGCCTCCCAGGGCGCGAGATTACAGGCTGAGCCACCGAGCCCGGCTTTAATTTTACTTTTCTAGGTGCCTCATATAAATGGAATCATATATGTCCTTTAGTGCCTGGTTTCTTTCACCCTTGATGTCTTCAAGGCTCATCCATGTGGCAGCATATAGAAGTCCCTTCCTTTTTTGCCTGAGTAATCTTCCATTGTATGGATATTCCACATTTTCTTTATCCAGTCATCAGTCGATGGACATTTGGGTTGTTTCTACCTTGTGGCTATTGTGAATAGTTTATTCACACTTCTTTCACTAAATCCCACCTCCTTGGCCTTCTTCCTATTGCTCAAACTTGTCAGTCTGGTTTCTGTCTCAGGACCGTCATTACATTTGTTGTTCTCTCTACCTGGATGCTCTTCTTCTAGATCTCTCCATGGCTCTCTCATTCTCATCCTTGCTGCTCAAATGTCACATTCTCAGAGAAGCCCTCCCTGATTACTGTATTTAAAGTAGTTGAAACTCCTAGCCACATTTTATCCCATTATCCTATTGTAGTGTTTTCATAATACATATCATTATCTGAAATGAATGAGTAAATAGTATTGTCTAGACCAGGGGTTATTTTGTGCCACTGACCCCTTTAGCAATCTAATGAGGCCTCATGAGCTCATTATCAAAATAATGTTTTTAAATGCCTAAAATACACCAATTATACCCAATTATACTAAATAAAATTACCAAAATATTGAAAAATTGTGATTTAGTAACCCACATACTTCTCTATCAATTCCTGAAATTGTAACATCTATATGAAGGTATAATAATTATCAGAATTTAGAAGTTGTGATGAGTATAAGTGTTATTTTGAGATATTTGCAACAACTGGAATAGGAAATGAAAATATCAGTGATTTCTATTAGTTATAAAATCACAAGTACTGCTAGCATTACTATAGTTTGTTACCTGTTTGTAACTGAAGAAACTGCTTGACTCAGTTAGTGATTAGTTAAAAAAATGTATTTTTTTCCTATCTAAGATCATGGATCCTCTGAATTCTATCCACAGACCCTTTGGAGGTCTATGGACCCCAGGTTAAGAACTCTCATCTTGGTAGGTCAAAGATCATCAGTAGTACGGAGGAGGGGTGAAGTCTGCTGGAGTGGCTTTGGGTTGGAGATGGAAGAGCTCAGAATAAGCCAGAGAATACAGAGCTAGAAAAAAGCTGCCCATGAAACTCGGTGTGGGAGACGAAGAAATTTCCAGTTGAGAAGGACATGAGAAAAACAGCGTCTCTGAACGACCGTCAGGCATCACTTAGAGAGAGGAGGTAGCCTATGGGAGGGAGGGATTTTGTTTATCATCGACTGGAGTCCAGTGAGCACAACAGAGTGCGGGGGAGGTGGAGAGGCAGCCACAGCGGAAAATGAGCCACTGGGGTGGGAAGCGGGGAGGAGAGGGAGGGTGGGAGGGGTGGAAGGAGTACAGAGTGGTAGGTGGAACTTTACTATTTTCCAGACAGCAGGCTAGACATACAGCGATGAATAAGACAAAGATGAGTCACTCATTTAGGATTCAGCTAAGCCAAATCCTGGTGGCTTATTGGCTGGTTTGGCTGGTCTGATCCATGCACCTCTTTAGAGACTCAGAGCCAGAGGCAGTGGCAGTAAGATAGGCATGGGGTATCACTGAAGATTCAGAGGGAAAAAGCAAAAAAAACATACTCTTTTCTTTCTGCCTTTGTTCCCTTCTGCAAAGCAAAAACTGAAGTAAAAAGAAGTTATGTAATGGAGGGGGGATAAATGAAGCTGTGCCATGATCAAATAATTTAAATCAGCCAATCATCCAGAAATTAATTAGATAAGCCTAAGGAATACATTCCACCACCCTCACTCAAAATTCTTCAGGAACCTTTTAAGGATCTTTGCAACCAAGAGATTCTTTGATACTATTACCCTTCAGAACAATGTTGGCTCAGAGGGATCAAAGGAAGAAAGAAAGGACTATATTTTTAGATTTTTCTCTGGGGCTCCAGAGATACCCAGCACCTGGATCTCTCCTCTGTGTGCCGCTCTCAGAATCTAGGGTTCTGAGATTCTTTTTTTTTAAAGGCTATTTTCCCCTTCTCTGCTAGGGGGATCTTTTCAAAAAGGTTCAGGCTGGGAGTTGCTGTAGGTGGGAGGCATTGGCTGAGCCCAGCTTATCCTTTGATCATGTTTCCTTCTGGCAGTGCTATCTGAAAACTTGCTTCCCTGGGCCCAGATAACAAAGCTCTTCTAGCCTGAAGGGAGGCAGCCCCTCAGATGGAGAGGCAGCAGACAGAGGAGGAGATGAGAACAGAGGCAGGGCTGAAGCTAAGCTGACCTACTTAAATCAGGAGGCTGTAAGGGTGCAGGAATGGCCTGGGAGGGGATAGGAGGGGGAGACAGAGAGGGAATCTCCCCGGGGAGGCCAGGACAGAGAAGAATAATAGAGGGCTGATGATTAGTGATTAAGAAGCCCTGGCAAGACTTGGGGGCCACCTAGAGGAGCTGTGCGTGCAGACTTGGTGAACTGGGTACTTGTGTCCACGTGTGGAAGGTGTGTGTGTGTGAGGATATTTACCAGATTTTGCCTGAATACTTGAATTTTAAAGTCACACTTTGGAGGAAGTGAGAACCAGAAAAATATCTGGACCTCAGGGGAGCCGAGTGGGGAGCCCCACTAAACCAAGCAAGAATAAGCAAAAACCCCAGAGTGTTCCAACCAGATTCCCCAGCAGTGGGTCAAGAAGTCTTGAGTACAGAGCTTCCATACTACTAGGCACTGTTGGGGGAGATACAGGAAGCAAAGACATGAGCCCAGCCTGGAGGAAAATCAACCCATCCACAGATACAGCTAGTGGGCTCCACAGTGAATTGGGACCACATGGGGAACAGACAAGTGTCCTTCATTGGCCGCACCCTTCAGGAGGACACAACCTAATTGAGAGAACACGCATCCCTGTGAAGCAACAGTAAGCAATTCAGTACTATTTTTTGTTACATTCTTGGGCCACAGAAAGGATTTCTGGCATAAGTGGGGAAGGCTGTAGGAAGGAGGTAGGCATTAAACCAAGCCCCAAGGTCTTGCGGGGGCGGCAGGGTTGGGATGAGGAGAGACAAGAGACAAATAAATGGGCATTCCAGAATGAAGGCACACAGGTGGGCATAAGTTTGGCTTGTGTGGGGAACAAGGAGGACAAAGTCGGAGGTCTACTAAGGGGAGATGAAGAAATCCAACAGGATGGGGAGAGTTGGATTTTAAACTTCTGAAAGGAACTGTGTCAAATTCTAAGCTTTTGAAGGGGTCTGACTGTTTCCCTGCTGTCCCCTCTAGCTACAAGCCCATTGTGGAATTCATCGATGCGCAATTCGAGGCCTACCTTCAGGAGGAACTGAAGATCCGAAGAGTGCTGCACACCTATCATGACTCCCGAATTCATGCCTGTTTGTATTTCATTGCCCCCACGGGTCATTCCCTGAAGTCTCTGGACCTAGTGACGATGAAGAAGCTGGACAGTAAGGTATGGAGGCAGGGGCAGGAGGCTGGGCAGGCTGGACTCACTCTTACTGATCTCTTGTGCAAAGTAGACACCAGATGCCAGGAGAGGTTTGTGTCATCCTCCTCCTCTCCCTCATTCCCTGCCCCTCCATAAAGATGGTGTTATGGATCTAGCACCTGTGTCACATGGTTTGTGATCTGTTTTCCCAGCACTAGGGATGGCTTTGCTCTGAGCTGTCTTTCTGCCCTGATTCCTTTTGGGAATAAGGGTGAATGCTAGCAAGGTGGCTGTTCAGATCTAGGGATGCCGGCTTTGGCAATGGAAAAGCGTTTTTTCTTTGTCCCAATATTAACTAGCCTATGCTAGAATCAAACATGCAAACTTGACTTTGATAGTTATTATTTTTAGTATCACTAATAATTTTTATATTAGAAGTCAACATTTGTTCAACCCTCATTATATGCCAATCTTGTGACACGTACTGTTATTCCCATTTTACAAAAATGAAAACTGAAGCTCTGAGAGATTAAGTGACTTGCCCATTGTCCTATAGCTAGCTACTGGTAGAGGCTAGATTCGAACCCAGGTCTGTGGTACCATGTTATATTGCTTCCATGCCTGAAAAAGATGGCTATGGGAACCAGGCATGCCCTGCTTTAAGAAAAACTGAAAAATGGCCGGGTGTGTTGGCTCATGCCTGTAATCCCAACCTTTAGAGGCTGAGGTGGGAGAATCACTTGAGCCCAGGAGTTCAAGATCAGCCTGGACAACATAGGTCTTGCCTCTACAAAAATAGCAAAAATCAGCTGGGCAGGGCGGTATGCACCTATAGTCCCAGCTACTTGGAAGGCTGAGGTGGAAGGATCGCCTGAGCCTAGGAAGTTGAGACTGTGGTTAGCCACCGGTCGAGTGTGTCAGTGCACTCCAACCTGGGTAAGAGTAAGACTCTGACTCAAAAAAAGAAAAAGAAAAACAAATGCAAATTCTACACCGTGTGTATTAGACAATGATTCTTTGTGTTAAAGGATTATTAGCTGTACAAAAGAATTGATGACAGGATTCTTCAAAAAGCTTAATTATTAGTACATTTTTCCCCTGACATTTAGTGTATGCCAGGCACTGTGATGGGTACTTTATATGCATTATTCTTTTTGCCCTGCCAGTAATCCAGTGTAATGAATTGTATGATTATTCCCATTTTACATATGATGAAACTGAGGCACAAAGAGTCAAGTAGCTCGCTCAAGGTCAGATAATGGGTCTGGGATTTGGGCCTAGCTCTCTCTGATTCCATGGTTCCAAGATATATTTCACAGCAATCTAGTTTACATGCAGTCATTTTGTAGCACGTCCACTATAAAAACTTGATTTCAGCTATCCTCAGAATTGGACCAGTTTTTCATTTTTTGCAGCAACGAGCTCATGGCCTGTGAATAATAGGCTGCTTCTGAAATGTTGCCATGCCCGGCATGCCCTGTGTAGGGCAGCAGTGAGCCACGTGACTGGAGGTCTGGTGGGTGGGCTGGGCCAAGCAAGCAGCCTTTGACATGTGTTTATAGTGTGCCTATGGGGACTTGGCGAAAATGACAAGAAGAATTGGCTCTGCCTGCTGTTCCACCTAGACAAGGGCTTTGACTCCCTCTCCCCCTAGCCCCTGAAAGACCTCAAGGGAGGTGCCCTCAAGGTCCAATCTTTGCTTGACCCAGCACCTGAAGCCTTGTGTGATATCAGTCTTTAGAGGGACTCAAACGCCAAAGTCAAAAGAGGCAGGATTTACCTCCCAAGTCTAGAGCTCCCAGGCCTTTCAGAGCCCAGGGCCTGAACATCACCTATGCCACACTATTGGAGTCTGCTGGCAAAAATGACTGTGCTCTCCATGTGAACCTGAGCTTAGGTGTGCTCTCTCACAAAGGCAAGTGTATTTCAAGTTTCTTTACCTTCTGACAGTAAAAGTCTTGTCCCTTCCTGGAAAAATTTCAAAGATCAGAGTTCAAGTGGGTTGAACTTCGGGGTGGCAGTAGGACTTTCCTTTTTTTTGAGTTTGGGGGTGTCTCACTCTGTCACCCAGGCTGCAGTGCAGTGACACAATCACAGTTTACCTCAGCCTCAACTTCCTGGGCTCAGGCAATCCTTTCGCCTCAACCTCCTGAGTGGCTGGGACTGAAGCCCCCATGGTCCACTAATTTTTTTATTCTTTTGTAGAGACAAAGTCTCACTATATTGCCCAGGTCGGTCTCAAACTCCTGGGCCCAAGCGATCCTCCTGCCTTTGCCTCCCAAAGTGCTGATATCACAGGCATGAGCCACTATGTCCAGCCCTGGACCTTTCTTCTGCTGTCTGAAATTAGGCATTTGTACCTGTTTTCTTTACTCAGAAACTAATCATGAGACTCAGGCAGTATAATTTTTTTTTGCATAATTCTCAGATCAAATTGGTAACTGACAGGGTCTTCTTTACATAACCCGGTTGGTTAATCAGTGTTTGTCACCAGAAAGAGAGCCAGGTGTGTATTCACACTGAGCACTGCTCCTGCCTCCCTTTCCTGTCGTCTCCCATGTGGTCCATATCACACCTGGTTGGGGCTAGCCTGGTCTGGATAGGTTGGGACAATTTTCTATTAGCAAGGAGGGGCCACCTCTCCCCTGTCAACCACAGATTCCCAGCTGTCATCTTTCTGCTTTGAATCTCCCAAACAGTGACCTTGATACCAAGGTATCATACAGCTCATCAACTTAGAGCTGAACAGGTTAAGACTATGGACTTAGGAATTAAGGCTACATACACTTGGGTTTGCTACTTACTCACTTTGTGGCATTGGACATTTACTTAACCTCTATGTCTCAATTTCTCATTGGTAAAAATAGTAGTAATAATACCTCTTAGGAGGGTTCTCATGAGGATTGTGTTATTCATGTGAAGTCCTTAGTTCAGTGCCCAGCACACAGTAAGTACTCGTTGTTATTATATATATATTTGAGTCAGAGCTGGAGTGCGCTGACATGATCACGGTTCACTGCAGCCCTGACCTTCTAGGCTCAGGCAATCCTTCCAATTCAGCCTCCAAAGTAGCAGGGACTACAGGTGCATGCCACCATGCCTGGCTTATTTTTTTTATTTTTTGCAGAGACGAAGTCTTTTTTT
>NW_007260062.1:167670-173166 GCF_000164805.1 Carlito syrichta | reverse complement strand
TCCGGCTGATTTTTTGATTTATTGTAGAGATGAGGTCTCGCCTGCCCAGGCGGGTCTTGAACCCGCGGACTCAGGCAATCCACTCACCTCAGCATCCCAAGGCACAGGATTACAGACTGAGCCACCGAGCAACCCGGCTATGAAGTCTTACTATATTGCCTAGGCTGAATTTGAACTCCTGGGCTCAGGCAATCCTTCTGCCTCAGCCTCCCAAAGTGCTGGGAATACAGGCATGAGCCACTGTTGCCTGGCCTATTATATTGTTATTTGGCTACAGAGGTGGCCAGTCCTTGACCACTGGGCTGAGCTACTCCCTCTGGCAGCTGGGAAGTCTCAGGTCATGCTATCAGTTACAGATAACCAACAGTGACTCCACTTTGCTCCTCCTTTCCCTAGGTGAACATCATCCCCATCATCGCCAAATCAGATGCCATTTCTAAGAGTGAGCTAACAAAGTTCAAAATCAAAATCACCAGCGAGCTTGTCAGCAATGGAGTCCAGATCTATCAGTTCCCTACAGATGATGAGTCGGTGGCAGAGATCAATGGAACCATGAACGTGAGTGGGAGCCCAGGGGTTCAAGTTTCTGACCATTTGCTCTTTATTATTATTTTACCAAATAGGAGTAAAGCATCTTCATTATCCTTCTTAGTATAGTCAACTCTTGATTATCAAAGTCTCAGGCATTGGTGAGAGAGAATCCAGAACCAAACCAGCTCCTTTCTCCTTAGTGGTGGCAGCTGCAAAGCCTCAGAGACACAGAGGTTAATGGCCAGAGACCGAGGGAAAGGGTTGAGTGTAGGGCACAATCTTCAGACCTCTCCTTCCACCCAGCTCCTTGATGCTGTTCCAGTCTAGGCTGGGCAGCTCCCATGGGAGAGCAGGAAAGGCAAACAGTCTTTGTCTCTGACTAAAACAATGCAGGAACAATTGATGTCACAAAAGAAAAAAAGGCTGAAAAAGTTGATCGGTTTCAGACACTGGGGGATAATCCATACTCAGATCATCAAGTCTTCTGCCCCTGGAAGGACAAATGCTACATACAGTATACAATGTTGCCAGTGACTAGAGAGATGTTGTTTTTAAATATTTTTAAAACGCTTTCCTTTATTAAATGTGAATGAATTTTTTTTAAAAAAGCCTTTCCATCTTTCCTCTCCTCCCTCACGTCCCCCCTACTAGAGGGATGAGTAATAAAGAATGCAGAAAGTCAAACATCTCCTCATACTTCTTTAGTGTGTTGGTGCTGTTGCTGTGAAATCTTCAATGTTGTGATTTCAAGGAGACAGCTAATAGCTTTCAGAATGCCTCTACTTTGGGAACAGATTTCTTTTTCTCTATTGAGAGGCATCAGTTTTTCCTAATGACATAATGCCTGGGTATAGCCAAACTCTGGAAAGCCTTGTAATAAAAGTCATTTTTAGAAAACTTTCCTGTTGCCACTGCCCTCGAAGTTATCATTACAGCATCAGCTGTCACCTCCTATGAATTGGCCAACACATTAGCATAGCAGGGCAGCAAGTCATTGTCTCGCCTGACTTCCTGCCCATCAGTACACCTGAGATGTGTTTTTATTAGCAGTCCATCATCATCTTTGACAAATCTGGCTCAAGGGCAAGGCTACGTGGATTGTGGTAGGTGGAGATGTATCCTGTGTGACCAGTTGTGGGCATGGAAAAAAATAAAAAAAGATTAGTGCTTGTCTTCTTAAGCAGTCAGGGCGTTTTGATGGAAACTAGGCTCTGTTATGAAAAAACCTGAAAGGATGCCTAGCATGCAGAAAAATGGGAGGCTAGAGGAAACACTGCCTAGGTGTCACTGGCACTGAGGTCTGGAAGCATCTAGTCATCTCAGGACATCGCCCCCCCTGGATAATTTCCATATGTTGATTCTCTAAGTCACCAAGCAACTTTCAGGCATGAAGTTTGCTTGGCTAAAAATAAACAGGGGCTGAAAGTTCTCAGAAATCTCAAGGTGTCACACAGAACTTCAACTCTGTGGATCAGGAGTGACAATAATCCTGGGCTCTGTTCTTAGCTCAGCTCTAGCCTCCAGCTGAGCCTAGGGTAGGCTCAACCTCAAGGTTGGAGACTTCTCATGGTACCAGGCAGGAGTTCTCAAGTACCCTGTTATGACTGTGAAGAGGTTATGGGTCCTTTGTTACTCATAATAGTCCAAGAGTTGCCAGTATTTCACATTGAAAAACTAGGGTTGAGTGGATTCGGGGTTACCCCTATAATAATATCACTCACCACGCACTCCCTGGCATTCCACTCTGATTTTCTAAGTGGAAAAGAGAGGAGTGACCTCACAGCTACTGTGCCTGGAGTTAGGCATGCCTGTGGGAGGGGCTTGCATGTGAGTGCTTTGCGTTATGTGCACTGTGATTGGGGAACGGGTGCTGTAAAATATGTGCACGGGATTGCTTAGCCTGCCTGCCACCAGAACTGTGTCGAAAGTCCCCAGAGTTTTTGGACAAGCTGTGGTGTATGAAGCTACATCATAAGAGACCTGTGCTTCGGTCATAGAAAGAATGAGTGCTGGCCTTTCAATTCTGGATTTGCCTGCAGCCCCACAGCCTCAGTCACCCCAGCCAAATGTTATAGGGACTGGGTTGGAAGAAGAAGAAGCCTCTTGCCTGAGTGGAGAAGACTGTATAGCATTCCATCACTTACCATGAGAGATTTCCATGGCAAGGAATGAGAGTAATGAGGTCTCAGACACCCCCTTGGCTTATTAGTGGCTCTGGAAAACCTTATTACAGATTGAAGGGACAAGAGAAGGGAATGGTCTTGTTGCATGCTACCTTTAACCTATTCTCTGATATCTCTCAAGGTTGTAGAATTTAATACTAAGATTTATTATGTTGTTTACATTTAATGTTGTTCTTTGAATGACTCAAGTCATGACCAGGGACCAGCAAATAAGCCCACTTACTCGACTAAGCTCAGTTGGCTGGCCATTTGTGAGAGTTTGGTCTTCACAAAGCCATGGGCCCAGACCCACAGGCACAAGCCCATCTCTTTCTCTGAGACAACAATGGTATTTCTGTCTTGCTTGCGTACACTTTTGTGGGAATTACCAAGGGTTGACTTGAGAGCAAATCAGGTGATGGTTTTGCTCAGTCTCCAGTAGGAGCTTGGAATGAGGGTGAGCATAACTTGGAGCACAGCTGGGAAACACTGTCCACCCTGAGAGGAAGCCAAGCCCAAACAGGATTGGCATATTATCATCACATAAGGAATAAAGATCCTGACAGACTCAATTTCACTGGGCTAAGGAGAACAATCATCCAGCCTCCTAAGCATAATGGATGTGGCAGAATGAGAATAAAACACTTCATGCCAATTGGATCATCAAACACATTAAAATGTACCAAAAAGAAGTTAAGTCAGACACTAGACAGTAAAGGTAGTGCTATGGTTTAAATGTGTCTCTTCTAAAATTCAGGTGCTGCCCATGTGATGGTAATAAGAGATGAAGCCTTTAAGAGGTGATTAGGCCATGAGGGCTCCTCCCCCATTAGTGGGATTAAGGTCCTTTTAAAAGAGGCTTCACTCAGCATTGGACTAACTTGCCCTCCTGCCTTCCACATATGAGGATGCGGCAAGAAGGCCCTCACCAGACCAGATGCCAGTGCCTTGATCTTGGACTTCCCAGCCTCCAGAACTGTGAGAAACAAATTTCTGTTCTTTATAAACTACCCAGTTTCAGGTAGTTTGTTGTAGCAGCACAAAACAGACTAAGATAGGTATTGAATCTGGGAATAGACTCCCAAGGGGAGGTTTGAGACTGTCTCTTGGGGGTTTCTGAGACTGGGAAATCTGACATCTGAGAGTACCTCAACAAAGGTCTGAGTGATAGAGTTGCATGGAGTCCTCTCAGGAGTCTATTCGTGTTTCAGCAGCACACTGCCTTGCATCTATCAGAGTCTCCTTCCTGGGCCCAAGTATACAAAATGTCACCCCTGTCTCCTGCAGGGACCTGGAAAAAAAAAGCAGAAAGCCTGACCTCAGATTTGGATCCTCTGAGTAGGACCTGGGAATATGGTTGGGGGGTTTAACGCCTTCCTGCTCTGCTTGACTGTATTCTGGTGATCATAGCCATCTATCTCTCCAAAGCAGTGGGCCAGAAGATCTGAGCCTGGTCCCCAGAATTTCCTGCCTGTCATGGTTACCTGCCTTCCAGCAGATGCCATATAGCCAGTAGGCAGAGTACAGGCCACCACCCTGGGTGGCTGGAGGAGGTTGGCAGCCAAAGCTTGGTGCCTCACCGCTCCTTGGGAAGATCCGAGCATGCAACTTGGAGACCTGGGCAACTCGTTGAACCTCTGTGTATCCCAGTTCCCCTAGATCACAAATGAGACTTAGAACCATTGCCCTACAAAGCTGTGGTGAGAATCAAATGAAAGGGGAAGCACTCGGAAAGGCCCATCTTGCATATACTTAGCAGGACAGACTCTGGTGCCGGTTGCAAAGGAGGGCGCCGTGGGAGAACTTGGGCTAGGTTTTAGAGCAAGAAGGGTACTAGAGGAATAAAATGACAGCAATTTGAGGAAGAGGGGAAACAAGTGACCCCTGTCATTCTGACAATGTTTCCTGATAATAAAAATAACAGGCCTAAGAGAACACTGATGTTTCTTTAATGTTTTTATGTTCTTGGTTTTTTTTTTTTACTCCTTTTTTCTTGAGCCCAGAGACACACCTCCCACTTCTCACGCCTTCCTTCTCCATCACTTACAGCTGAAAGCTCTGGATGAGCGGAAATGATAAAAAATGGGTTCTCTCTCTCACCTCCTCCCGCCGTCTGCAGTCGCTGCCCCTTGGCTCTTTTGTGTCATGTGGCTGAAGCTTTGGGTCTCCGCAGGGGAAACGTTTTATCAGAAAATGTTTAGGAATGGATTTGAGGCTCCTAACATGTCTTAGGTCCCTGAGTGGGAATGAATTGTGCCTAGATGACCCCCCCGACACACACACACCAAGTCAACTGGCACAGGCTAGGGTTGCTCAGGTAGCATTTCCAGGAATCCAGTGTACTCTAAAGGATTGGTTTGTCACATGCCCAATTACCCTATTGGCCGTTCCCCTGTAGGACTGTTGAGACATTTCCTCCCTCCACCCCACATGTACTTTCCGTAATCATAACCCCCTCTTTCCTGCTTGCCTATGTCCCTATTTCAGTGACAGTCATTGGAGTAGAAAGGGGTTGGGGAATAGCTGAGATATCATCTGAGAGCAGCTGAGAGGGGAGAGGGAGAAGGAAGAGCAACTACAGCTGGCAGTCAAACACCTGGGGATATTAGTGGACATCCAAAGCTGAGCTCCTGATGAAATCCTGGGTTCTGCTCTGAAAGACATTCTTGGGGTCCAGAGCTAGAGGAGAATGGAGAGGAGGGATTGGCTGTGAGATCAGCCAGATTCCACAAACGAGCAACAGATTTGCTGTGGGTTCCTTATATTCAACTCTCTCTCTCTCTCTCTCTCTCTCTCTCTCTCT
>NW_007260062.1:103392-167509 GCF_000164805.1 Carlito syrichta | reverse complement strand
CAGTTGAGGGAAACTGCTAGGGGAGGGAGGGGCATACCTCATCAACAAGGGTACCTGCATAATCAACGTTTGTATACCTAACCCTGAATCGTACCCCACATCTATATAATAAAAAAAAGAAGAAAAAGAAATCCAACTGCCTGAGCCTCCCAAAGTGCTGGGATTACAGGTGTCAGCCACTGTTCCCGACCTCTTTTTTTTTTTAAGTCAGGGTTGGCCGGGCTCAGTGGCCCAGCCTGTAATCCCAGCACTTTGGGAGGCCGAGGCGTGTGGATTGCCTAAGTCTGCAGGTTCGACACTAGCCCGGGCAACTTGGCAAGACCTCATCTCTACAGTAAATAAATAAATAAAAATTAGCCAGGCATGGTAGCGCACACCTGTAGTTCCAGCTATTTGGAAGGCTGAAGTGGAAGGATCATCAGCCCAGCAGGTCGACCCTGGATGGCCGTGAACATGCTGCTGCACTCCAGCTTGGACGACGGAGTGAGACTCCAACTAAAAAAAAAAAAAATTAAAAAAAAGAGTTAGGGTCTCCCTCTGTCATCCAGCCTAGAGTACAGTGGTGTAACAGTAGCATAATCATAGCTCACTGTAGCTTTGAACTCCTGAGCTCAAGAGATCCCCTTGCCTCAGCCTCCCATGTAACTGGGACTACAGGTGCACACCACCATGCCTGCCTATTTTTTTTCCTTGTAGAAACAGATAGGGTCTTGCTATGTTGCCCAAGCTGGTCTCAAACTCCTGGCCTCAAGCCACTTCACATAAGAGTAATGAACTACCTCCTTTTCCAACTGGTTTTGTGCAGCCAGTTCACCCCAGGGTTTAGAGTGTTCACCTCATCTGCTGCTTTAAGCCCCCAAATAAGAGTAGCAGACCAGCAAGGAATGGACTTTGAAGTCAGAGAGACCAGGATTCCACACCTTGCTCTGTTCCTTATTATTGTGTGCCTGCTGGTAAGTCACTTGTCCTTCTGGACCCTTTCCCCATCTATAAAAGGGGTGTAGTAAAGCTACTCACCTCATAGTGTCGTAAAGATTCGATGAGATGACCTGGTACACAGTACATAGAGCTTAATAAAGTGTTACCGCTACTAATCCAGTTAGTATAGCTACTCCGGCCTACTCTGTGATGACTTTGACTTCCCACAAAGTTATTTGCTCCCTCCTCTGTGTTCCTCCAGCCCTTGAACCTCTGTTTACAGCACTGATCTCACTATATCATTGTTGGCATGCCCTTCTTCCTCAGCAGACTGTGCAGGCCCTGTGCTTTCTCAACATTGTATTCTTCTTAATATCTA
The DNA here is from genome assembly GCF_000164805.1 of Carlito syrichta. Lineage (NCBI taxonomy): Eukaryota > Metazoa > Chordata > Mammalia > Primates > Tarsiidae > Carlito > Carlito syrichta. Next base: position 166,212 of record NW_007260062.1, on the reverse strand, counting down.
GCATATAGTAGGGACTTAGAAAATATTTATAGAGTGGATGAGTGAGCAAATGGGTCAACATGTCTGAGACCGTTGCCTATTTCTCCAAGCAGGCTAAGAAAGCTTTACACCTGTTAGTGTAAAGCCCTTTTGGGTAAAGCCCTGCCTGGGCTCCTCTGTTTTGTGAACATGTATTCTGTGGTTCCATTTGGCCAGTGGCGACCCAGCACTTACACACTGGCCAGCTTCTTGTGGAGTGGGGCACTGTGAGCCTTCCCTGGGCCCCACCCAACCAAGTGGGGCAGCTTCCTCTTCTCTGACACACAAAGCCAGGCCCAGCTCCCCATTTTCCCTGCAAGCAACCTCATACCCCTGTTTGTGCTCTGCCTTTCTTTCCTCACTCCTGTTCCTACCCCTGCCACTCGAGGAGTATTTATTAAATACTATGTGCAGAGCACCAGACTGTATATTTGAGCCCTTGGTCACATACTGTCTTACATAGCTTCAACTATGTAATTTTCCAACAAGACTGTGAGCTCCTAGAGGGCGAGAGAGTGTGACTTCTACTTCTGTCTTCCTTATAAGTACCTATGACAGAACCCGGCACAATAATGGGTATGTGGGTAAATCCTTGCTGACTTGTCTTCTAGGCTCACGAGTTCTGTGTGAACTCTTGTTCCAGGGAAGGATGAGACAAAGGACAGTACAGTTCAGTCAGCCATACGGTTTTAGAATGTACCTAATCTTGGGGCTCTCACATTCCAAGGAGGGGGGAGGGCCAGTGATCCCAGCTCCTTGTGTTCTCCTTTATCCTCTCTAGCCACACAGAGCCCTCTGATCCCACTCCCCCATTTTCCAAAGGCTCTTTCCCTCAGCAGCAGCTATGAATAGTGAATAGCCTGCTAATCTGTGTATCTGCTTATTATTCTGCTTATTTTCTCTCTTTGTCTGTTGCCTATGCATTCAGCCATGTCATTATTATCTTCTATTGTGAATTTCTGAACAGCAGAAGCTTGGACTAGGCCTCTTATCCCCACACAGTTCAGGAACTTAATAAATGCCTCTTGGTGACGATGACAGTGAGGGACGTGGCAGGCTGAGGGCCTGAGGCCCCAGAGACGAGCAGCAGCTGGGCTGTGGGCCACCCAGTGCCTTTATTCTGGAGTTCTCAGCTTTTGTTTGCCTTTGCTTTCAGGCCCACCTGCCGTTTGCTGTCATTGGCAGCACAGAAGAACTGAAGATAGGCAACAAGATGATGAAGGCACGACAGTATCCTTGGGGCACTGTGCAGGGTGAGTGAGTCTCCAGGAGATGGGCTGTATTCAGGAAGCCCCTTTTGTCTGTCTTTTTGCTTGTCCCCAGTCACTGTAGGATAAGTCTCTAATTTGTCCTCAGTCTCTGCTCATTTGGTGTGGGTCTCAAACTGCCACAGAGATCACTAGCAGGCAGATTCTGGTTTCATACCTGGATTCCCTGATGTGAGCAAGCTCCTTTTGTCTTTTTTTTTTTTTTTTTTTTGAGTTGAAGTCTCACTCTGTCACCCAGACTGGAGTGTAGTGGCCGCTTCTGGCCACCGCAGGTTCGACCTGCTGGGCTCCAGTGATCCTTCCGCCTCAGCTTTCCAAGTAGCTGGAACTACAGGCGCGCGCTACCATGCCTGGCTAATTTTGATTTATTGTAGAGATGAGGTCTCACCAAGTTTCCCGGGTGGGTCTCGAACCCGCGAGCTCAGGCAATCCACTCACCTCAGCCTCCCAAAGTGTGGGATTACAGGCTGAGCCACCGAGCCGGGCTTCCTTTTGTCTTTAATGGAGAAAGCACTGCTAAGACAAATGGACTTGAAGCAAGGTAGGGAGGATTGTGCAAAAAAGCATGTATACTTGCCCAAGTGTACCAGGAGAGGTACAAGTCGTTCACGCAGTGTTGTTTGTAATGACAAATAATTAGAAACAACCCAGATATCCATTAAAAACAGACTGGGTAAATTGCAAAATATTCATATAATGGAATATAATATAGCAGAGAAAATGAATGAACTACAGTTGAATCTTCATGAATGAATCTCAGGAACATAATGTTGAACTAAATAAGTTATAGAATAATATGTACTGTGGGGTTCCATTGTATGATTCCCAAAGTAGGCAAAACTAAACAAGATATATATTTTTTAGGAATTCAGGCTGAGGTAGAAGGATTGCTTGAGCCCAGGAGTTCAAGACCAGTTCAGGACATAGCAAGACCTTGTCTCTACAAAAATGAAAACAAACAAAACACTAGCCAAGCATGGTGGCATGTGCCTGTAGACCCAGCTACTTGGGAGGCTGAGGCAGAAGGATTGCCTGAAACTAGAAGGTCGAGGCTGTCATGAGCTGTGTCCATGCCACTGCACTACAGCCTGGATGACAGAGTGAGACCTCAACTCAAAAAATAAATATTTTAAGAATTCATACATACGGTCGAGCTCGGTTGCTCAGCCTGTAATCCCAGGACTTTGGGAGGCTGAGGCGAGTGGATTGCCTGAGCCCGTGGTTCAAGACCAGCCCTGGCAACTTGGCAAGACCTCGTCTCTACAATAAATAAAAAATTAGCTGGGTATGGTAGCGCGCGCCTGTAGTTCCAGCAACTTGGAAGGCTGAGGCAGAAGGATCGCCGGAGCCCAGCAGGTTGAGGCTGCGGTGGCCGGGAGTGTGCCACTGCACTCCAGTCTGGGCCACAGAGTGAGACTCCAACCCCCCCCCAAAGAATCCATACATAAGTGATAAAACTACAAAGAAAGAAAAACAGAAATACAGGAATGATAGCTCCCAAAGTCAGGATAGTTGTTAAGTCTTATTGCCAGGGGATGGAACGATGCCAAGAGGGGCATGAGATTGGAAAGGGGCATGCAGGGACCTTTAAGGTATAGGTAATGTTTAACCTGGGTTGTGGGAACATTGGTGTTAATTTTTCAGAAATTCTTTAAATTGTGTATACATTTTATGTATTCTTTTGTATGTATCATTATTTCACAATTTAAAAACAAGACATGTATACACTCAGGAAAGTCCTTTTGTGGTCTTTCTGACACATGTTGTTACCCTTGGGGCTAGTTGGTTCAGTGGATGAGGCAAGACCTAGGACACTGCCATGGGTGGACGAGGTCTCTGGTCCTTGGTGTCTACAGCTATAAACTGGGTCGTGGATAGGGCACCACGTGAGAGAGTGATTGGTTCTCTGTAAACTTATCCCTACCACTAGGCAAATAACTGAAAGTAGGTGGTGAGTTGTCTGTATCACATACAGAGACTGGCATGTTTTAGGGCACCTCAGAGACCCATGGGTGATAGCTGGATTTTCCATAGATAAGACAAGACTGGTTATCAGAACTTTGCTAAGTTCTGGTCTTTTCTGCCTTTTGGAACTTGAGACTGGAGTGACTGTGCCTGTTTATCACCTTGGACACCACTATCCCTACATGATCAGGCATACACCACTATCTGACACAGTAGAGCCACACCTGTAGCCACCTTGACAGAACACTGCTCATGATCTTCTGGTTTAGCCAGAAATCAACTTGCTATGATTTGGTCTACATCTTTATCATTCTTACCTACTGCCCAAAATGCAGACCTTTGATGCACCCTCTTGAGGAGGGGGTTTGTTTGCTCAGAATGGAAAGAGGGGTCCCTTGCTCCTGGTCACCATTACTACTTTCAGGCCATTATCCACTCTCTAAAAATTACACCTCCTTGAAAGTTTCTACCATCCAGAGGGGCCATGCCTGTGGTTGATACCCCTCCTTGTCACTGTCATCTATTGCTATCTTAGTTCTTTTCCTTTATTCTTTGGAGACAGTGTCACCTGGTCATAGCCTTTGCCTCTTTCCTACACTGCCTGGATTTGAATCCTAATTCTGCAACTTTCTAGCTTTATAACCTTGCCTGACCTCATTGCGACCTCGCAAGGACCATTCCCTTATCTGCCTGATAAATTCCTATTTTTCCTTCCAGAGTCATCTTAGGGGTTTTCTTTTTGGTGGCGCCTTCACTCTCCCAGGAGCTCTTAGGGCCCCCTCTTCTGGGCTTTCATTGCAACTTGGCTAGACCTCCATTTTTGTAAATTTGCATTGTATTATATTTGTCTATTTGAATCTATTCTTCCACTAAACTGCAAGCTCCTGAGGGCAAGACTTCATGACTTCATTTCTGAATTCCCAGTGTCTCACACAAGACTGAGAACAGAGATTCTACAAATATTTATTGAATGAATGGATGAATGTGCACGTGTTGTTGTCCAAAAAGTGGTGCAGAGCAAATATTCCTGTGAGGGTTCTGATTGGTGAATTTGGGTTCAGGTGCTACTGAAAGTCTTCTCAGGTATTTTTATGGTATCACAGTTTTTCATAACTACCATTTTTATAACTTTTCATTTGAGTTTTCAATAGAAAAGCAAAGTAGGAGGTAAATACACAGGCTCTATATACACAGATTGCAAGGCAATGTCACTGTGAGACATTTCGCCTCTGGTTTTGTTTCTTCTGCTGCTGGCATTCCTTTCAATATACTTTCAATACCCCAAACCCTGCTATGCAGTTGAAAATGAGGCCCACTGCGACTTTGTGAAGCTGCGAGAGATGCTGATTCGGGTCAACATGGAGGATCTGCGGGAGCAGACCCACACCCGGCACTATGAGCTGTACCGCCGCTGTAAGCTGGAAGAGATGGGCTTCAAGGACACCGACCCTGACAGCAAACCCTTCAGGTACTGCACCCGCCAGCCCAGCCCAGCCCAGCTCAGCCCACCCAGGTGGTGTGAAAGCCTTGCCCTGGAGAATTCACAGGGGAGACAAGACGCGAGTGCTAAGATCTAAAGGAGCAGGGGTAACTCACTTGCCACTTCCACGTGCTTATTTGCTCTCTGCCTCTGCATGCCTGTGGAGACAGCTGCGGCAGGGCAGGCTTGGGAAGCACTGCTGCCCTGCTCAGAAGGGCAAGGGAAAGGAGGAGGCCCAGAGGACCAGTAAGGCCAATCACGCATGCACGCATACGTACACATACACACACACACACATGCACACATGTGTGGCAGCTCCAGTCAGCTGTGCTGGCGGGGCGCCCAGAGCTGGAACCTTGTTCCACAGGGTGGCGATTTGTAACTGTCCTCTGCTCCCTCTCTTCACCAGGCTTCTGCTGCTCAGGCAGGCTTCCAGTCTGTTCTTTTTTCTTACCTCCCCAGTCTCAAAACCAGATAGGACCAGGTAGCAGTCACTTGACAAGTATTTATGAACTACAGGTGTTTCATTCACTGTCCTTTGTGTTTGCAACTTTTGGTTTGACCACAAGATGTTAATACTCATTGGCATATTTCTCAAGTGAGAATTTAAGATGCTTTCAGAAGAGGGGAATGTTTTGGAAAGCAGATCATTATGCAGATAGAGTGATGTACCAGGTAGGAGTGTCTGATCCACATGCATGGTGTGTGAAATAAGCCCCACAGTTTAAATTACCATGTGGTGCTCTTTACTGTGCCTTGGTCTCCTTTGAGGAAATATTAGGCATTGATAAGCAAGTGAGGGATAGGTCTATGGGCTAAGAAGACTTTCAGATGACCTCTGAGAGCCCACAGTACCTGTTCACTTGTCAGGGTGGGGGGGGCAGACTCATGCCCTACACGGACAGGAAGAGCCAAGGACCACTGGAGTGCCTGGGTTTGGGGGAAGGCGCGCTTGTCTCTCTCTGGTGGGAGCTCCCTAGCTCTCTTACCCACTAGCTACTTTAATCTGCATTTCTGCATCTGTGGAGAAGGAGGTGTGCCTCCAGCTGGTCATTTCGCCCCCTCCCACCACTACTCCCTACCACACCTTCACTCTATGCTGAAAACCTGTTTTCCATGTCATTCCCCTCTTCAGTCCTCCCCTGCCGGCTCCTTTCCATGTTGCATGTAAACATTCTCATGGTAAAGAAACTCTCCCTTGGCCCTGTTATTTCTCACCAGCCTCTCCCCTGTCAAGAAGTTGGGCTCTGCTGAGAAGGAGAAAGCATTGTTCTATATTTACTGGTTCCTCTGCCCCATCTCTCGTTTATTCCTCAGCCCTGTGCGGTCTGGCTTCTGCCCCCAGAATGCCACTGAAATGCCTCTCTCTGAGGTCAGCAATTGCAGACTTGTGGCCAATTTCAGTGTGGCCTTTGAGTCTCATCTGATTTGATCTCAATGAAACATTTGATGCCATTCCCCCACTGCTTCCTTTTTGGAATATTCTCTGTCTTTCCTTTTTCTAGGACTGGCCTGGCTGGTCCCCTCCGCTGCCCCCACCACCACTCTCTCTCACTTTCACTTGCTCCCTCCTACATCTCAGCCTTGCTTGCAGGCTCATGTTCTCCGGCTTAATCCTTTAAATGTTGGTATCCCCCCCCAAGATTCTTCTCTAGGGCTTCTGCTCTTTCGACTCTTTGTGGGTTATTCTTTCTACTTTCACAGCCCTAATTACCACCCAGAAGTAGATGACTCCCCAGCTAAAATCGTGCTTCTGAGCTTTAAACCCATTGATCCAACAGCATACTGGACATTTTCATTCAGCTGTCCCATAGAAGACCTACCTGAAACTCAAGCTGTCTACAGTGTAATTCAACTTCTGCCTCTTTTTTTTTTTTTTTTCTTTTTTCTTTTTTTTGAGTTGGAGTCTCACTCCGTCACCCAAACTGGAGTGCAGTGGCCGCTCCTGGCCACCGCAGCCTCGACCCGCTGGGCTCCGGCAATCCTTCCGCCTCAGCCTTCCGAGTAGCTGGAACTACAGGCGCGCGCTACCACGCCCGACTAATTTTTGATTTATTGTAAAGATGAGGTCTTGCCAAGTTGCCCAGGCGGGTCTTGAACCCACGGGCTCAGGCAATCCACTCACCTCAGCCTCCCAAAGGCACGGGATTACAGGCTGAGTCACCGAGCCTGGCTCATCTTCTGCCTCTTAAACAGACTACTTCTTCTGCATTCCCTGTTGCAGTTCATGATACTACCATCTACCTGGTTGCCCAAGCCAAAAACTGGAATTATCTTTGAGTTCTCCCAAATCTTGGGAGTTCTGCTTCCATTTACTATGCCTTCAGTTCTCTCTATTCCCTTACAATCCCTTAACATTAAGATCGTGTCATTTCTTACCTGGATTGTTGGAAAACCTGGCCTTCGCACAGCAGCCAGAATGATCTTTCTCATTTTCAGCTTGGATCTAGGTAGACTTCTTGCTTAAAATCATGCAGTAAGTATAAGCTGGCATGGTGGTGCACACCTATGGTCTTAGCTACTGTGGAGGCTGAGGCAGGAGGATTGCTCGAGAATTGCTTGAGGATTGTTTGAGGCTGTGGTGAGCTATGATCACACCACTGCACACCCAGCCAGGGTGATAGAGACCACAGCTTTAAAAAATTAAGTAGTTAATTTGAAAATCATGTAGTAGATACATGTCCAATTTTTTCATGTGGCATCAAGAGCCTGTCCTCTTCTGTCAGGCTCAAGAAGCTCACCTCCCACTACTCTTTTGCTTATAGGAGTCTCTCTGGGCATGTTGAACCATGCCTAGCTCCCCAAGAATGACATTCTCTCCCCACACGTACCTTTATACATGCTGCCGTCTTCAGAGCACAGTTCCCCCTCTTCTTTACCAGGCTATCTCCTATTTCTTTAAAAATAAACCCGGGCATCTCCCTCTAGAGCATTAGTTCCTTGATGGCAGGCACAGTGGCTGTTGGCTCTAGGTGCCGAGGGACTAGTATCTTGTCATTTAGTACTGGGTCTAGTACATGATGGAGTCTCATCGAGCATTTGTTGAATTGTTAATTAATGTGGTCAATTTCAGAGCCGGGGCCTGGCTGCATAGTGCAGTGGGATGGCCCATATGAAGAGACAGGAGTCCCAGCTTCTGGTCCCAGGTCTTCCTCTTATTAACCATGTGACCTTGAGCAAGTCACCTCACCTCTCTGGGCCTCAATTTTCTCATCTGTAAAATGAGGGTACAGAACCAGATATTCTAAATCTCTCCAGTTCACTAGGGCTGCCCCATCCCCCTCCAGAAGCCCTGTGACCTTTTTGTCACAGGCCAAGCCAGATTCCCTTTGTGGTTCTCTCTTTGTACCTTGTACACAACTGGGAAAGGGAGAATGGAGGAACTCAGGGAAGATTGTTGGAGTTAGTTTTCATCAAACAGGAGCCATTCTGAAGCCAGAGGAATTAACCTGACCATGTTCGCAGTTTACAGGAGACGTATGAGGCGAAAAGGAATGAGTTCCTAGGGGAGCTCCAGAAAAAAGAAGAGGAGATGAGACAGATGTTCGTCCAGAGGGTCAAAGAGAAAGAAGCGGAACTCAAAGAGGCAGAAAAAGAGGTAAATGCAAACCTGGATGCCAGGCAGAAAGGGAAAGGAGGCTGAACATGGCATGGAAGCCCATGACTTGAGAGAGCAGCCAGTGAAAGCCTAGTGGCCTCTGGGAAGGAATAAGGCACAGCATCTGTAGCCTGCCTTGGTTGGTAGACAGGGGCTGTAAGATCTTTTTTTTTTTTTTTTTTTTTTTGAGTCAGGATCTTACTATGTTGTCTAGGCTGATCTTGAATTCCTGGGCTGAAACAATCCTCCTATCTTAGCCTGCCAAAGTTCTGGAATTCACATTGAGCCACTATGCTTGGCCAGATCTGTCTTTTGATTTCTCATTCCCAAGACTAGGTTGTAGTCTTCCCATATGGTAGCCACTAACCACATGTGACTATTTAATTGTATTTTTGAATTTTTAAAATCATATTTTTTAACTTTAAAAAATCATATTTATTTGGTTTTTGTTTTCTAGAGATGGGATCTCACTTTGTTGCCAGGTTGGAATGCAGTGGTGTGATCATGGCCCAGTGCAGCCTTGAACTCCTGGGATCCAGGGATCATCCCACCTCAGCCTCCTGAGTAGCTGGGACTATGGGCGTGCACCACCACACATGGCCAATTGTTTCTTTTTTTGGTAGAGATGGGTTCTTGCTATGTTGTTCAGGCTGATCTTGAACTCCTGGCCTCAAGCAATCCTCCTGTCTCAGCCTCTCAAAATGCTGAGATTACAGATGTGAGCCACTGTGCCCAGCTAAATTGTATTTTTAATTGACAAACAATAATTGTATGCATTTATGGGATACATACAATGTGATGTCTTGATATATGTCTATATAGCTCAGCTGTAAAATGAGGGTATAGAACCAGATGTTGGTTCTATGTGGAATGATATAATCAAGCAAATTAACAAATCCATTATCCATACTTATTTTTTGTGTGTCATAAAAACATTTAAATTCTACTCTTTTAAAAGCAATTTTGAAATATATAATAAAATTTAAAACTCTTCCTCAGTGGCATCAGCCACATGTCAAATGTTCAATCCTCATGTGCCTAATGGATAGCATATTGAGCAGCATAGATATGGAACATTTCCATGGTCACAGAAAATTCTATTGGGCAGAACTGCTACAGAAGTCAGGTATGGGCTGACTTTTTTCCCTCTTCCTGGGAGTTTGGAGCTCAGGAGGGACAACTGATCACTTTTTTGGATGTTTTGCATCATTCTACCTTCTCTGATGGAGTGGGTACTTTGCTGAAACCTAAAACAACTGTTACTGTTCTTCTTCACTTGGATAGTCTGTTCCATTTCATTTTAGAGATAAAGAAACATTTGTGCAGCTCTAGTAACTTTTCAAGCTAAGTGGTTTTCACTGCTTAAGCTATGCCTAGGTGTATGCGGTCAGTCCTCTATCCCATGGCCTTGTCTCCAAGGTCTCCCTACCAGTTCACCTACTGCTTTGAGATTAATTGGCCTCAGGTACAGTTTTGGTCATGTCAGCCATTGCCTCACTTCTCTGGGCCTCAAAACCCTCAGCTATAAAGAAAGGAAACGATTACTTCCTGGGTTTCCATCTTTAATTTGCTGGGACTTACAGAGGTTATCACTAAAGCTTGTGGCAAGTGTATTGATTTTATTTCAGTTTCACTTTTAAAAAGAAAACTGTTGCCGGGCTCAGTGGCTCAACCTGTAATCCCAGCACTTTGGGAGGCTGAGGTGAGTGGATTGCCTGAGCCCATGGGTTCGAGACCAGTCCAGGCAACTTGCGAGACCTCATCTCTACAATAAATAAAAAATTAGCTGGGTGTGGTAGCACACGCCTGCAGTTCCAGCAACTAGGAAGGCTGAGGTGGAGGGATCATCTGAGCCCAGCAGTTCGTTCGACGCTGAGGTGGCCATGAGTGTGCCACTGTACTCCAGCCTGGGCGATGGAGTGAGACTCCAACTCAGAAAAAAAAGAAAAATGTTAGCTGGGCACAGTGGCTCACACCTTTCATCGCAGCACTTTGGAAGGCCGAGGTGGAAGGATTGCTTGAGCCTAAGAGTTAGAGACCAGCCTGGGTAACATAGTGAGACTTCATTTCTACAAAAAATCAAAAAGTTAGCTGGTCATTGGTAGCAAATGCCTGTAGTCCCAGCTACTTGGGAGGCTGAGTCAGAAGGATTGCCTGAGCCCAGGAGGTCAGTGCTACAGTGAGCCATGATTGTACCATTGCACTCCAGCCTGGGCAACAGTAAGACCCCAACTCAAAAACAAAAACAAAAAAAAACAGTAAAAAGAATGTTTCCTCATAAAATGGAGATAACAGAATTTACCTTATAGGATTGTTATAGCAATGGAATTAGTTAATATATATAAAGTACTTATAAAAGTCAGTACCTGGCTATAAAAGCACTAAGTACATTTATATTATTGTAATTGATGTTATTTTTAACAATGTGTGGTAACTGTGGGGACTCTCTTAAGCAAAATGTTTGATTAAGCAGAATGCAGTGTTTCTTGACCGTATTCAGAAGCAGAGACTTTGAGATAAAATGGTAGGAGGAGAGAACTACCCAAAGCATGGTGCCCTTTGGCGCCATCATGGCAGTCCCTGGAAGAAATGTCTGCTGAGGTCCCAAGGTTCAGTAGGGGTGAACCCTGCCAGTTCCCACCCGCTCTGGACTTGGCTGGGTTGGGGTCTGCTCACAGGGGATGCTCTCCAGTATTACTGTGCTTCCCTGCCAGCTGCACGAGAAGTTTGACCGTCTGAAGAAACTGCACCAGGATGAGAAGAAGAAACTGGAGGATAAGAAGAAATCCCTGGATGATGAAGTGAATGCTTTCAAACAGAGAAAGACAGCGGCTGAGCTGCTCCAGTCCCAGGGCTCCCAGGCTGGAGGCTCACAAACGCTGAAAAGAGACAAAGAGAAGAAAAAGTAAGTCCTAGGTTGCTCTGGGAGTGGTGGCTTCTTTCTCTTCCTGCTCATCTCCCTCAGGGCAGGACCCGGAGGTTGAGGGGGCTGAGGGCTGGTGACTAGAGGTGAGCCATGGGGGGTTAGACTGATTTGGGTTCCTGTAACTGGTCTCAGTATCCCCCATGGGGACACTGGGATTCCCTGAGCTTGGGGAGCTGATAGTAGGAATGGGGTATGGTCCCAGAGGCCCAGCCCCTCTGTTCAACCCACTTGAGAAAGCCCTGCACACTCAAGGTAGATGGTAGAGGAAGGAAAAGGAATGGAAAAGAAGAGGGAGAGACCGGGCACGGTGGCTCAAGCCTGTAATCCCAGCACTTTGGGAGGCTGAGGTGAGAGGATTGCCTGAGCCCACAGGTTCGAGACCAGCCTGGGCAACATGGTAAGACCTCATCTCTACAATAAATCAAAAAATTAGCCGGGCATGGTTGTGCGTGCCTGTAGTTCTGGCTACTTGGAAGGCTGAGGTGGAAGGATTGCTGGAGCCCAGCAGGTCAACGCTGGGGTGGCCGTGAGCGTGCCACTGCACTCCATCTTGGGCAATGGAGTGAGACTCCAACTCAAAAAAAGAAAAAAAAAAAGGGAGAAAGCAGAAGAGGGGAAGAAACACCAAGAGGTACAAACTTATACAAAAGAGGAACAAAAAGAAGCACAGACAGAGGGAAGTGAAAAAAAGAGAAGGCCTTTAACAGAAACCTCTGGGCACCCTCTCTCCCAAACCCCCAGAGGTTGGAGCTGGTCTAGCTTATAGGCCTGCCTGCTCGTCCTGTATCTGAGGTTGTTTCTCTCTCCATGCCTAGAGTCCAACCCTCACCCTGCCTCAGTTCTCACTAGCTGGAGCCAACTGAGTTTAACTGCTAGCCACTGAAAGCAGCAGCCTAGCCCTGATTTCCCACCCCTTTGCTGTCCCTCCCTGCTGGTTACTTAGTCGTGCCCTGCCTGGGGTACTGAGAAAGATGAACAAAGTACCTGCGGTACTTAGTAGGGAACCCTCAGATACCCGTGCACTCTCTGTGTGCCCTATCCTCAATCTGCAGAATGATTTTAAAACCCGTTTATCTGCCCTGGTATTTGGAAAGGCAGGAAAGCGTGGGTTCCTGGTTACCATGTAGGTCAATAATCTTGACCTGTCTCCACTCTCTGCTTGCTGAAGTCACCTATTCTCATCCCAGAAGCAGAGAAGAGAAGAGGATTTCCAGTGGGACCTAGAAAACAGCCAGTGGTTCCCTTGTACCCTGTAGGTGTTTAGTTGTTTGTAAAGTGTGACTTGAAGAGCTCCTAGATGGAGTGTCTAGCAGTGTCCTTACTCAAGGGTCCTGAGGATTCAAAAGATGTCCACAGTCATTGCCTTCTGTTTTTAACCACTTGTTTCCCGGATTTAACTATTGGATATTTGCCAGAAGGAAGAAACATCTGGCTTATCACTTAGGAATAGCATAGTAACTTTGTACAACAGCAAAATATTTTATATTTGAAGGCACTCAATTTTGCAATCCAATTATTCTTTATTCAGATGTGTAATTTGAACATTTTCACCAATTAGTCCAGATTTTTATTGCTGAATCTTAACACTATATATATGTCAAGTTCATCAATTAATTACTTTTTTGGTTATTACTTGATGGATAAAGTTTAGCCAGAAAAAGTCTCTTTAATACACTATATACTGTATTAACTTATCTGTCAGGGTGTATTAGTTGCAGCAGCCGGAATGGATTCCTATTTTTAAGATCAGAAAAGTCTAAATTTGTCTTCCAGCTCTAAACTGCTGCCTTCATGGTTCTGTGGTATCTGTTAACTGAATCCCTGGGGCAGTTTCACAGCCTGCTTGCAGGAACTAGGAGATTAGTGTTCAGATTGCACTGACACTAAACTATAAATATGACCTATTCAGTTGTTCAGTAAAAGTTTCTTTCAGACCAGGCTTCTCCTTAGTTACCTCAAATGGAGACTGACTTCTCCCACCTCAGGCAGAAGACCCTAATAGTAAAACACCTCTCTCCAGTCTCCAGGAATACTTAGGGTTGGTGATGGCATTCTTTTCCAATTCTGAGATAGGTGAGAACCTTGCTGATGTGTGGCATCTCATATTAGCAACAAGGGTCTGACAGAATGGCCTGTGTTCTTCCCTACTTCCAGATGCATAAGTGGCCCCAGGTCTGGGCTTCTTGCATAACTTTATGAACAATCGGTTAACTTCTGGAAGAGCCACCATTAGACCTGTGCCACCTTGTTCCCATAGCGGTGGTGGTGGGTTTTGAAGGTAGAAATGCTGGTAGTACTATTTCTTCTTGTGAGATGGTGGTTAGATCTAATAGAGTTACATATTCTGAATTTCCTTCAGCTGCCCCTAAAGAGATAAGAAAGAATACGTGTTTCAGGGGTCCCTACCAGTCTACCCTTCCCACTTCCCCTTCCTGCTACTCCTTAGCTCCTTTGACCTCTGACTCTTCATTGTTTGTGTCAACTCATAATATTTGATTTCTCCTCATGCTCACTCCATCTTCATCAGCTCTTACTGTTTTACAGTTAACTCTGCTGTTTGCTGCATGCTGCATGAGACCCAGGGTCCTGGTAAGCTTTATTAACTCTAAATAGAACTGGCAGTGGCTTCTAGAACATATACCCCCCAATCCCATACCTTAAGCACACATATCTAATCATAAAGGAAGCTACTTCACTGGTCTAACTGATTTCCTCTTGTGACTTACTATGTGGAGAAATAACCTGGTGTGCTTTCAGGTGTACATGTGGAATGCCTGCTTGCCTGATTAAAAGGGGGAGGGTGTTTTCAGACTTTAGCTGCTAGAACAGCTGGGTAGCATAGGTAGTTTCTGTGATCAATATTTAAGGTTCCACTTTTGTCCATTTTGTAAGAGCCACAATCATTACTTTCAAAATGAACTAAACTTTAATGATGAGAGAAACTTTGGGGTTCATAAGCTGTGTCCTGCAACATCATAGTCAGCATCAATACCACCACCACCACCACCACCAGGTTTGAGACTGTCCAGAGCCAATGGAAACTTGCTTTTCTTGTTTCCCTCTGGTGATTGTTTCTTATCCGAGGGGTTCAAATCTTCAAATTTCCTTTAGCTATGTATGCCCCCAAACCATAATAAAAGGGGAAGAAAATGAAAAGACTCAGATGTTGTAGAGAATTCCTTATACTTAATTCTATAAGTACCAGCTTCAGGAAAACCTCTGATAAGGAAATAAACAGGTAACCTTTGGTAAGAAGGATTCCTGAGTGCTAGGTGATATGTCCACAGAAGTGAATAAAGCAGTCCCTGGTGTCACATAGTCTATACAGAGACTGAAAGCGGTGATTAAGCACCTTCTATCTACTCTTCTAGACTCAGGTAGTGGACAGAGAGAGAAAATACATATTTTTGTTTTTTAAAGCAAGATTTATTGAGAGGATGGAAAAGCTCCCACAGTGGGAGGGAACCTGAGGGGGTTGCCCAATATTTTTAACTTAATGTGATTAGTCTTACTATTTTTATTTTTTTAAAACTTTACCAAATTCAAGCATGACCAAAGGAAGAGAAGATAGTAGAATGTAGCCCCTTGTACACATAACCCAGCCCCGAAACAACTGTCAGTATAAGGGTGATCCAGCCGGGCTCGGTGGCTCAGCCTGTAATCCCACACCTTGGGAGGCTGAGGTGAGTGGATTGCCTGAGCCCGCGAGTTCGAGACCCACCTGGGAAGCGAGACCTCATCTCTACAATAAATCAAAAAATCACCTGGGCATGGTAGCGCGGGCCTGTAGTTCCAGCTACTCAGAAGGCTGAGGCGGAAGGATCGCCGGAGCCCAGCAGGTTGAGGCTGCGGTGGCCGGGAGCGGCCACTGCACTCCAGTCTGGGCAACAGAGTGAGACTCCGACTCAAAAAAAACAACATATGGGTGATCCTATTTCACATCAACTACCCCAGGTCTGCTAAATGATTGTAAAGCAAAACTCATTTTATCTGTAAATACTTTAGTATGTATCGCGAAGAGATAACAACTCTTAAAAAAAAAAAAAAAAAGGCTAGGCACAGTGGCTCATTCCTGTAATCCCAGCACTTTGGGAGGCTGAAGTGGGAGGATCACTTGAGGCCAGGAGTTCGAGACCAGCCTGGGCAACATAGTGAGACCTTATCTCTACAAAAATAGCTAAATAATAATTTAAATAAAACAAAAATCAAAAAAACACCCCATAAGCACACTTCCACCATTATCGTACCTACAAAATTACCGATCACTCGAAAACATAAAATGTCTAGTCAGTGTTTGAAATATTCCAATTGTGTCATAAATGCCTTTTTCCATTTGTTTGTTTGAATCAAGGAATATGAAATATTGGGAAGACTTTTCCCCACTCACCCATGTTGTTTATGATTTAAATAGAGAGCCTGCTGTTGGTCACCAGACTGATTGCTGCAGCTATTGCAGTGGGGACTTTGGGCAGCTGGCAAAACATCCTACTTTCCAGCAAATCCCGAAGAGGAAGTCCATAGAGGCTTCTGAAACTGGGCCAAAGGAAACAATCTTAAAAGAACAATGAAATGATTTACTGTTGGGCTTAATGGCAAGTTTTGGAACCTCTGCTTAGTTGACTGAAATTCAACAGCAGACTTCTATTTAGGAAGACTATAAATTCTCAGAATATCTTTCCACTCTAGGCACTGTAGTTTCCATGCCTAGCAAAGTGTCTGACATGCAGTATGGGTCAGTTCATGTGTATTTTGTTTCCCCATTCTCTTTTTTGTTTTGAGTCAAGGTCTCACTCTCTCTCCCAGACTGGAGTACAGTGGCATGATAACAGCTCACCACAGCCTCAACCTCATGGGCTCAGGTGATGCTTCTGCCTCAGCCTCCTGAGTAGCTGGGACTACAGGTGTGCACCACATTGTTCAGCTAATTTTTTTAATTTTAGGGGTCTCGCCATGTTGCCCAGCCTGGTCTCGAACTCCTGGACTCAAGCAATCGTCTTGCCTCGACTTACCAAAGTGCTGGGATTACAGGTGTGAGCCACTATGCCTGGTTTATGTTCCCCCATTTTCAATGAGGAGAGCAGGAAAGATTTATTTGATTTCAGTTAATTCAGTTTTCATTGCATGTGCTTGACACAATTGCATTCAGGTTTTCCCAAGTAAATTATTGTTAGTGGCCTTTCCTACAATGAATTCTGGCGAAACTATAATTAAAGCTACACTTTACAAGTGAGAGGCAATTGGTAAACAGCTGGAACAGCCAACTCCAGCCTCAAGTAGGTTGGCTCTTCTGGCAGGCTTTTCCCTGGCAGACCACAAAAGCAGTTCCAGATCAACTAGTCAGAGGAGGTCTTGGCTTACCAGGATCTGAAAGCAGCAAAGGCATCCTACTCCCTCTCCAAAGCCCATATTCTAGGGGTAGATCACAAAGGTCACCTAGAATGCAGCCAGGATGAAGCTTACTGTTCCTTTCTGGTTTTGAAATTGCTAGAGGCACCACTTGTAGCTGTATGCAGTTGTAAGAGAAATTCCCTTGTGACCCATACACAATTGCAGATACTATATCTCAATGATTATTGGTCCTTGGGGGTACACAGTAAATATATGGACATTATACACATATCAAAATATATCAGCCTTCCCATGAAGCCCAGAACATAGGTCATTGCAGTGTTTATTTATTTATTTATTTAATGTTACTCTTCCCCTAGGAAGTAGGAGAGTAAAATCAGGTGAGCCTTCATATATCGTTTATTACTTTTCAGAGGTTTTTCCATATGATAGCTCATTTTATCCTTGCAACAGTTCTGTGAGCTAGAAGGAAGGATTCTGTGAGATAGAGAAGGAAGGAATAATCTTCAGTTTACAAGATGAATAAATGGATGAGCAGGGAATTTAAGGAACTTACCAAGGATGACACAGTGAGTTTGTGGCAGAACTGGAGTTAAGAATGCAGGACTCCTAATTCCGGGTATAAATTGCCATTTACCCAAGTGTGTGTGTACCCCCAAAATGTGTACATGTATGTGTGTGGAGGTGTGTGTGGGTGTTTTCACTTTGAGGAAGTTATTGTAGAACATACTCATGCATGCATAAGCTTCTAACTATCCCCACCCCCAGTATCTAATAGTCTGTGTTTAATGAGATAAATGTACAAGGAGGGATGCAAAAAAAATCTAGAATTTATTTATAAAAAATTGTGTATTTATTCTTACATGTTTATACTGCAGTCACTTTCAAACTACTCCCTGTTTGATTCAATACACCTATCGAGATGCTTTCTTCACTACTCAGAACTGTTTTTTAGCTTGTCAGTTTTGATGCCTTTTAGTGCTTCTCCTGTTTTTTGCTTCAGCTCTTACACATCAGCAAAATGTTTCCCCTTGGAGGACTTTTTTTCATCCGGGGAAACAAAAATAAGTTGTTTGGGGCAGGATTGGGTGAATAGACAGGATAAGGCATCGGGATCATGACACATTTGGCCAAAAACTGTTGAACACTCAGCGCAGTGTGGGTAGTTGTGCTCATAAATCATCCATCATGAAATGGGCAAATGAGTTGAAAGAATCTAAAAAAACAAAAAAAATCACTGACGCTGAACCCAGCCTCTCACAACAACGCTAGCTGGTAAACTGATGCCGATGGGTTCCTAGAACACTTAGCTAGTGGAGGAAGCCTGTACTATAAGGGGCCTGCCCGCCAAAAAATAATTTTGGTTTTTTTGGGGTCCCCTCATATCCTTCAGGTAATAAACAGGGGCTTAGATTCACAGCTAAGGAATTCTTGGTGGCGTTATGGTGTGATGGAAAGAGTCTTAATTAAATAGTTCTGACCCCAGTTGTGACTCTTTCTTTGTGACCATTGGCAAGTCTGTTGATTTCTCTGTGTTTCTCAGTCTCCTCATATGTCAAATGGGGATTGATACTACTTACCCCATTTTTATCCCAGGGATGAAGTTTACATGGGAGAAAGTTTAAAGTGCTATATGAACACCAAACAATCAGGGTTTCCATGGCTCAGGTTTTCAGGTAACTGGTCGTCTGGACCCTAGAGCAGAGCCCAGTAACCATCCTCAGATACTTTACAAACAGGTCTTACCCCAGGTTACCCGTTGGCTGACTAAGACAACTCCAAAGGCTACCTGAGGTGAAACCTCAGCCTCTGCTTTTCCTGAGACAGGAAATGCAGTGACTGAGAACCTGATGCTCTCTCCAGTGACCTGAAACCACCTGTAAACTTGTGGAAGGTATTCCTGCACAAGGTATCTGGGCGCTGGTGGTGGGAGAAGGGGCACTAGGCAGGACCTAGTAATTAAGAAGAGATGAAAAGTATTTTTGTAGCTATTGATCATTATTTTGCTAGCTAATGCCATGACTCAGGATGTGTGTGTTAGTACGAGAGAGAAAGCATGTTCCTAAGAGCCAATGCAGTAGACCATCTAATATAGCTATATTCTAATTTATCCATTAGTCATCATGACTTACACAATTTTCTTCTGACCTTTTATTTTGGTACATTAATCCATCCATTCATTAACCTAGCTTCTCTTTTCATTTTCAGTTTGGGCTTCCTGTAGACACTCTTTTCCTGCGCAACAGAGCTGGGCCTCCCTTTCTCTAATTTCCCCCTTAATACGTCTTGGGGGAAGACAACCGGTGCCCTCCCCTCTCCTCCTTCTAAAGTTTATAGAAACCTGAGAGTCTGAGGATGATGTCTGGCCTCTGGTTGAGAAGCCAGCAGTCATGTGACTTGGAGATGCATTCTGCATCTCAGTCCCTCTCCCAGCGCCCCAAGCCATCCCCTCCCAGCACCCCCCATCTTTGCTAGACTGTAACATGTTCAGGGGGCCCATCCACTACTCTTTACCATCAGCTTCCCTGTTCGAACTCTTGACTACTGCTTGCTTCCCTGAGGTATTTGCATCTACTGTGACTGGGTAAGCCCTGGTCAGCATGGTTGCCCTATTGGTTTCCTGCACCTCAGACACTGATATTCCCTGGCCCACCCCATGCTCACCATCAGGAGCCACAGCCACTTCTCAGAGGGTTCCAAAAGGAGACCCTTTAGAGCCTTTTCCTTCTGGCCTTTGAGCCCAGCCCTTTCCAGTTTTCAATCACTCGAAGTAACTGTACTCAAGCCGTGTTATAAAATCTGCGACATGTTTATTTACACCAAGCCCTTCCTATAAAATACAACTGCTGGAAAAAAATAGCATAAATTTCCCCTCTCTCTGACTCTGGGCACACCACAGATGCAAAAGGGATAATAAACCTGAATATGATTACCAGCCTAGAGTCTTGAATGATAGAGAATTATTTGAGGTGTTTTAGCATCTCAGCGGTAATTTTCCAGAGGGCTCCATGCCATCCCAATAAGGTGGGACCAGTATCAGGAATAATAATCACATTTCATAAACTGGAAAATATAGCCTTCAAAGAATCAACTGTTTTGGGGTTTTCTCTAATGAGTCTTCTAGTCTACTTCGTGAATGTGATGATGAATGTTAATATATATTTTGCACTCATTCCCTGATAAGAAGAGATGAGACTATTGACTGGAGAGAAAAAAAGAAGTGTTGTGCCTTGGAAGATCCTTAACTTGATATCCAGTCTAAGGAGTTGATAGTTTAAAAATATTCCAGCCTAATTTGTATAATGGGTCCTATCTGAGAGTGGAACCCCTTTGAAGTAGAGAGCCCTCTGTTATCAGATGGGCCATGAAGCACAGTGACCTTTGGTGTTTGGCCACTGACATAGTGAGAGCTAGAGGTGACCTGGCAATGATCTGTGGCTAACGTGCCCTCTCTCTGCCCTTCCTTTGCAGTAATCCATGGCTGTGTACTGAATAGTATTCCCCGCTACAGATGGACTGGACTCCATTTAGCCTTTTAAGCCAAGTTTCCTATTTTAACTGACAGCTTTCCTTTGAGGTGCCAGGCAGCCAGGGTCCCCCACCCTTGCCATGTACTTCAAGCCCCTTCTTCTTTTTGAGTTCCGCAACTTGCTCCTGCCTCCCATTCCTACCCACTGGCACTGACCATGACCACCTTCTCCTTTAAAAAAAAAAATTACTTACTTTCATTTTGTTTCATTTCATTTTTTTGAGACAGGGTCTTGCTCTGTCACCCAGGCTGGAATGCAGTGGTGTGATCATAGCTCACTGCAGCTTCGAACTCCTAGGCTCAAGGGATCCTCCCGCCTCAGCCTCCCAGGTAGCTGGAACTATGAGCCACCATGCCTGGCTAGATTTTTAATATATTTTTTTTTGTAGAGGTGGCGGTCTTGCTATGTTCCTCAGGCTGGTCTTAAACTCCTGGGCTTAAGCGAGCCTTCTACCTCAGCCTCCCATTACAAGTGTGAGCCATCACACAACTGGCCTGATCGCTTACTTTCAAAACACACAGTCAAACAAACTATGCCAAATTTCCAGGCCTTTTTGAAGTGTTGAGACAAGAGAGTGGGTTTCTCTCTTTGATAATAGATAATAATGGGAAGCAAAAAGTAAAAGTGAAAAGCAAACATATGTACACACTTTCCCTTTTCTTGTTGGCAAAGCAAGAGTGCAGTTGGATATGTACAGTTTGGTGATTCACTGATTGGTTAGTGGCCAGAGGCAAGGATGAAGGTGATGCTGCCAAAGCATAAGCTAGTTTCTTGGGAAAATCCAAGTCACAGTAGAGTCTTTTAGAAAACCCTATTCCTGGAGGTAAAAAAACAAAAAACCAACAACCAAAAACAACAACAACAACAAGCCAACCAAACAAAAAACCCTGCTTCCATACTCAGCCAGTAGCTCAGAGAGATGCTGTGTTAGAACTGTCAAGTCTCCTTGAGAAAGACTTCTTATTTGCAGCTTTGATGTTACTAAGTCCTGCTTCAGAGCCGCTTTCCCAGAAACCCACATTTAAACAACAAACCGGTAATCACCATCCTCCTGAGTAATTATTTGCATTACAAACCAGAGGCCCCCCCTCATTTGCATTTGTTTACAGATTAGCTACTTGAGGCTTGAGGAGGTCTGAATACTTCAAAAGTGTTAGAGCCACACAGTCTTTTAGAGACCTTCAAAAAACGAAGCGGGAATTTTATATTAAGGAAGACACATTGGTCAGTTAGATATAACCCACTTATTCTGTAACAGGAAATTGAGTCCCAGAGAAGTGAAGGGACTTGACTGAGGTCCCACTGCTGTTTCAGGACAGAAGCCAGATTAAATTCCATGCCTCTCGACTGCCAATCCATTTCACAAAGAGATTCAAATCTGTGTATATACATTCCTGTAGACAAGGTCTTTTGATGTTCAGAGAGACTGAATAGTCGGTTTTAGTAGACCCTTGAGGTTTTTTTCCCTACAGAAAAACATCCAAAGATAGAGTGGATGGGGGCGGGTGGGGCGAAGCAAAGGCTCTGGGCTAGCTCCTTAACCAAGAGCCACTGATGACAGGAGTCACCAGGGCGCCTGTCAGCTTTCCTGCGAGTCCAGAATGAAGGTCCAGGCAAGTGTATGTTTGACAGGTGTCCTAGGTGATTCCTATAATAAAGGAAATTTAGTAAACAAAAACCTAACCTGTGAGTGAACATAAGGTCTTTAAAAAGTCGATCAAGCCTGTTAAAATAATTTAAATGCTTATTTCATTGGGTAGCTTTTCTCACTGTAGATACAAAAGATTTTTCCTTCTTCAATGAAAAGACTTTTTAATTAGTACAATTGTTACTATTTTTTTCAAAATACCCTAAGTACTCTGTTTACTTCTGGTGAAACAAAACCAGTCATTATAAATGGTCTGTGCTTTTATTTTCCCAGACTGGAATGGCTTTTCTGAAACACACACATACGTCCCTCATTTCTCTTAAGCCAAGAAATTTGCTTTCCCTAGCTGCAGTGTAGATTGCTGGTTTTTTGTTTGTTTTAATCATTCACATATGGCTGTTAATATATGCTTGTTTTAATTAAAACAAGAAGCTTTAAACCGGTGTGTGGTGTTCTTAAAACCTTCTTAGCAGATTTCCCTGTGGTGATGGCCCGCCAGTGACCCCCATTTCTAGCCTGTCTTCTCAAAGTATAATCTGTGCTACCTCACATTGCCCACTCCCCTCCCCCTGTCTTACTTTGAATGTCCTGTTTCTTTGGCTAACTTCATGTTTTCTTTCTCTTTCTCTCTCCCTCTCCAGCTTTTTTTAATCTTGTCTTCAGCAGCTGCACTAAGTCTAAAGGAGAAGACTGCCATTATAGAAGAGTTAGGGTTCCATATTGTCTCAAACCAGAAATCAACCAATTCCCTCTCCCCTCCAACTGCGTGCGCACATACATACATACACACATACCACTCAACAAGTGTTCATGTGTCCCTGTGTGCAGGCAAGAAGCTCTCTTCTGACTTACATGGTATTTTAAATGGCAGTGTCTTGTCCTAAACTAACAAGGCAGGAAAAGAACCATCAGAGCTGGAAAATGGACCAAATGTAACCTCAGAGAGACAACTACAGGACCACTCACTCAAGTGTAAGTGACTGGGGCAGGACACCTCAGCTGTGGGTGTGGAAGTGCTGTTCACGAGTTTTTGTTTGAGCTTTATGTTTTTAGACAACAATTATCTGGTTCAGTGAGTTGACTGTCTACAGCCACTATTACGCATTTCTGAATATGGAAGAGAAAGTCAAGTGACATTTGTATCTTCTTCAACATTCACAGACCTTCTGCAGACCCCAGCAAGGGGGAAAATGGATCCACTATCTGCCACTCAGGTGGAGAGGGGAGAGAAGAGAGGGGGTTTAAGCTTAGTGAAGCAAAATCACTTCATTCAACCTTCCAGGGCCAGTTGAGGTTTTGAGAGAGGTTTCTACTCAACCTGGGATCTGGAGGGAGAGCTTTGATGTTGCTAAATCTGCCTTGAATTCATTGGTTTAACTTGCATCAAAATACCATGTGAGTGTGCTCATTCCCATATGTCCCTGCCACCATCACCACCATTCTGCTGTCCAGTGTCTCTTGAGAGAGCCTCTTTGCATGTTTTCTAGAATCTGTGTTTTTCCTTTCTTCTCCTTTGTTCTTTTTGCTCAAAGGTGTGACCAGTCACTGCCCCTCCGGGGCTTTCATTCTCCAGGAGAAACATCCCAGAACCAGCACTGTTTAGCTTGATACCTTTCTAATGTCCATGTCAATTTTCAATAAAATTCAAAGAAATGCTAAATGGCTGTGTGATCTGATCTTAAATCATTAGGTGATGCGACCCACAATGGTTTGTCTTAGGTGGAATGGGTGACTGCCTCCCTAGTGGGTGATTTGAAGGGCTCAAGGAGGCACCACCAGCCCATGGAATCTTTCTAGGTGGGTTGGTGTGCCCCCCCATTTCCTCTATTTGGGGTGAAACTCCCACCAGGGTGGGTTGGATGTGAGCAGAAAGTCCTCTACTTTTCCCTTGTTAGCATGGATTTAACTGGTCAGTTGAGCTAATTATCATCTAGGATATTAGATGGAGGAAGTGAAGCACCAGATTCTACAGAACAAGGTTCAGGTGAATTTTAAATCTGGAAAGAAAAGAAGTCTGCTTCACTTGTCTTCTCTCATTTAATTTTGTGATGTGAGCATCCTTCAAAATTCATGTATATGACTGTTCTTCATGACTTGAAAAGCGTTCTATAGATACCAAGTAGAATTTTGTGTCTACCAGAGAGGGAAGCCTCCCATTCCCCAAGCATTAAAGTAGGCAAGAGAGCTGGGCGTGGTGGCTCATGCCTGTAATCTCAGCACTTTGGGAAGCTGAGGTGAGAGGATAGCCTAAGTCCAGGGGTTCGAGACCAGCTTGAGCAACTCGGCGAGACCTTGTCTCTACAAAAAATTAGGCGGGCATGGTGGTGCACACCTGTAGTTCCAGCTACTTAGAAGGCTGGGCACGGTGGCTCATGCCTGTAATCCCAGCACTTTGGGAGGCCGAGGTGACAGGATTGCCTGAGCCCACAGGTTCGAGACCAGCCTGGACAACTTAGCGAGACCACATCTCTACAATAAATAAAAAAATTAGCCGGGCTTGGCACGCGCTTGTAGTTCCAGCTACTTGGAAGGCTGAGGCGGAAGGGTCACCAGAGCCCAGCAGGTTGAGGCTGCGGTGGCCATAAGTGTGCCACTGCACTCCACACTCCAGCCTGGGCGGCAGAGTAAGACTCGAACTCAAAAAAAGGAGGCTGAGGCGGAAGGATCACCTGAGCCCAGCAAAAAAAACAAAGTAGGCAAGAGGGAGATTGGTCATCTTGTAGAGCTCTAGTTGCAGGTAATGTGGGATTTCCTTTCCTCAGCTTCATTTCTCTGAAGCCCAGATTCTGAAGACGGGACGAGTGATCCGCATCCTCTCAACGGAGGCCTGGAGATGCCAGAGGAAGCGACATTGGCCTGCCTCTGCTCTGCTCTCACTCTAGGAGACAGCTGAGGGAGACAAGCGCCTGTGGCGTCACTGAGCAGAGGCGGGCACTGAAGTGTTGTGGAAAAATACAGGCTCCGGAGCCAGATAGACTTGCTAGCTGCGTGCTCTGGGGCAAGTTGCGTTAAAAAACTTCTCCAGAAAAGGAGAATTGCAGTGACTCATTGTGAAGGCTACCTAAGCTAATGTAAGTTAAAGATTTGGGCTTTTGATAACCGAGATCCCTTATTAAGGGTAGTTTCCCCTGTACTAGAAATTACTCACCTTAGGGCCCTCTAATCCGGGTTTCTCAACCTCAGTACTATGGACATTTAGGGCCAGATAACTTTGTTGTGGAGGCTGCCCTGTGCATTGTAGAATATTTAACAGCATCCTTGGCCTCTACCCACTAGATGTCAGTAATACATCCTCCCCATCCCCTACAGTTGTGACAACCAACAATGTTTCCAGACATTGCCAAAATGTCCCCTGGAAGACAAAATAGCCCCACGTGGAGAACCACTGCTTTAGGCCAGGGGTCAGCAAACTTTCTTTTGTAAAGGGCCAGTTGATAAATATTTTAGGTTTTGCAGGTCATATATCTCTGCAACGATTCAAAAGCAACCATAAGTAGTCTGTAAAAGGATGAGTATGACTGTGTTCCAATAAAACTGTACTTATGGACATGAAATTTGAGTTTCATGTATTTTTCACATATCCTAAGGTATACTTTTTATTTTTTTCAACCATTGAAAATGTAAAACCCAGCTGGGCACAGTGGCTTACGCCTGTAATCCCTTAGGAGGCCAAAGCGGAGGATCGCCTGAGTCTAGAAATTCGCTACCATCCTGGACAACGTAGTGAGACTCCCATCTCTACAAAAAGAATAATTTTAAAAATTGGCCAGGCGTGGTGGCATGCGTCTATAGGTTCAGCTACTCCAGAGTCTGAGACAGGAGGATCTCCTGAGTCCAGGAGGTTGAGGCTGGAGTGAGCTGGGATCGTACCATTGCAGTTCAGCCTGGGTGACAGAGTGAGGCTCTGGTCTCAAAAAAAAAAAAAAGAAAGAAAGAAAGAAAAAAGTGTACAAGCCATTCTTAGTTGCAAGTATCAGACAAGTACAGGAAATGGGGCCAGATTTAGTCTGTGGGCTCTAGTTTTCTGCCTTCACTTCTAATCCATGTCAGTGCTTATTTAGGCATCATCAAGTCTAAAAGTGGCCTCTCCAAAATCAGAAATGAAGACAAATGGCTGGAGTCTTAATACAAGTTAGTGAGGAAAATGGGTTTACATTTATTAAAATTTGCAGTGTACAGTTTTGCTAGAGCATTGGAAGAGGGGGAGCATGATGGCATGGGCCTGGTGTAGTGACCAGAGCCACCTCCTGGGGCTGGGAGTTCTGAAGCAGCTGAGAGTATCACCTGCTTCTAGGAAGAAAACGTTGAGGGTCTGTAATGCCCTCAAAAAGACCAAATAACCAGGGCTCCAGTTGTAAGAACTGAGGTTGAGCCATGTCCTCTCTTGTTTGAAATGCCCCCAGTTAGGGAGATTCATCCATCTGCTAAAAGGACAGCTGTCTTGCAAGGCCATTGTTTGTTTTTGTTTTTGTTTTTGTTTTTTTAGTTGGAGTCTCACTCTGTCACCCAGACTGGAGTGCAGTGGCCACTCCCGGCCACCGCAGCCTCGACCTGCTGGGCTCCGGCAATCCTTCTGCCTCAGCCTTCCAAATAGCTGGAACTACAGGCGCGCGCTACCAAGCCCGGCTAATTTTTTGATTTATTGTAGAGACGAGGTCTCGCCAAGTTGCCCAGGCAGGTCTTGAACCCGTGGGTTCAGGCAATCCACTCACCTCAGCCTCCCAAAGCGCTGGGATTACAGGCTGAACCACCGAGCCCGGCTGGCCATTGTTTTAAAAAGTTATGTATCAGGAGAGAAATACCTCATCATGGTTTTGCCACCTTCCATTGGTGTCCAGCCACATCTTGTACTATCTCTTAGCTTGTTTGGCATGGGATTTAGAAAGTCTCTTCCCTGGGCTCAATACCTATAGAAAATAATAGTCACTATTACATATATGACTGGGGACAAACTCCCTATCTTGCAAATATTTCACATGAGACCTAGATGCTGCCCATGAGGAACTTACAGATTGGCCTCGTCACATCTACTCAGCCATATTTCCCCAAACTTCCTAATACTCGTTCTCCATTCCAGTCCATCCTGGACAAGCCACTCCCTGAGTTACATGAACTGTTTGTTTGCTAACACTATTTGAAATATCCTTTACTGATTTAAATTCTTGAAGGCTCAGGCCCTACCTCTCCTTGTGGCCTCTCTTGATCTCATCTACCCATCCTGATTTCTTCTTCGTCTTCTTCTTCTTTTTTTTTTTTGGAGTCGGAGTCTCACTCTGTCACCCAGGCTGGGTGTAGTGGCATGCTCACAGCCACCGCAGCCTCGACCTGCTGGGCTCAGGCGATCCTTCTGCCTCAGTTTTCCAAGGAGCTGGAACCACAGGCATATGCCACCATGCCCAACTAGTTTTTTTATTTATTGTGGAGACGAGGTCTTGCCATGGTGCCTAGGCTGGTCTCGAACCCCTGAGCTCAGGCAATCCTCTTGCCTCCTCCTCCCAAAGTGCTGGGATTGCAGGCATGAGCCACTGCACCCACCCCTCTTCTCCATTTTCAAACTTCCTGGTTGAACTTTTCTAATATTCTCTGCTTCTCATTTGAAGGACTTCCCTCCTCAAGAGATGTCAACCTTCCTAAGAGTAAGAATACCATTTATAGCCCTCCAAAATTCTCAGCAAAGTGCTGGACGCACAACAAAAAGTGATTAAGGGATACCTAGATTTATATTCTTCGAAGGGGAGCTATTGCACCTTTCAAATGATTAATCCTGACATAAAATTTCAAGAACAGTACAAAGCATACCCACATACTCTTGGTCCGGATTCACCAATTGATAACATTTTGCCCAATTGCTTTATCATTTTTTGCACCATATGTACACACTGTATATATATATATATATATATATACACATATGGATAATAAGGATATTCTCTCTCTCTCTTTTTTTTTTTTTTTGAGTCGGAATCTCACTCTGTTGCCCAGACTGGAGTGCAGTGGCATGCTCATGGCCACCGCAGCCTCAACTTGCTGGACTCAGGTGATCCTTCCGCCTCAGCCTTCCAAGTAGCTGGAAACACAGGCACACGCCACCACACGTGGCTAATTTTTTGATTTATTGTAGAGATGTCTCACCAAGTTGCCCAGGCTGGTCTGAACCCTTGGGCTCAGGCAATCCTCTCCCCTCCACCTCCCAGGGGCTCAGGCAATCCTCTCGCCTCTGCCTCCCAAAGTACTGAAATTACAGGCATGAACCACCACGCCCAGCAGGATATTCTCTTACATAACCACAGGCAGTTAGCAAATTTGGTAAATTTCCCATTGTAACATTAATTGATCAAATAATATGCTTTATAGCATTTTTTTCTTGCAGTATAGGATCTTCTAGGTTTATGCATTGTGTCCTTTTTTCAGGCTCCTATCACTTGGAACAGCCCTTCTTTGTCTTTTATGATATAGGGTTTTTTTTTAAGTTCTGTTTAAAAAACAGAATGTTCTCATTTTGGGTCAAGGTGTTGCCTAATTTCTCCACAATATAGTTACTGGGCGCTTTTTTTTTTCTTCATTGCTGCTAATAAACAATCTGTGAGGAGAAACTGTAAGTCCATGCAAGTATCTTACTCCTCCTCAAATACATCCCCCAGATTTAGCATCGGTTGATAATTCCTGCCTGAACCAACTTACAAAATGGTGATATTCCACCTCCAACATACTCTTCATGTTTATCCATCAGCATGTGGTATTCTACTATAAGCAAAGGCCCTCCCTTCTCTCTCACTGATTTATTTATGTGGTATCACTATGGATTCATGGCTTTCTATTTGTCAAAGGTTTATAATTCATTTCTGTCCTTAATTATTGTGGTGCTCAAATTTGGCCAGTGAGAGCTCCTACCGATAGCCTTTAATCTGTTCGTGAACATTCCTACAGAACATATCATGGTACAGCATACTCCGGTCAAGAGCATTTGTTTATCTGATTTCTGGGATACTTTGTGGGAGTGGTGCTCAGTTAGGCTCTGTGTTTCCCTCCTTTCATTACTTACTGACTCCCATGATAGGAAAGGACAGGGAAGGAAGCATGGGGCAAAGGGCGAGTGTGTGTATGTGTGTTTAGTTATAAGCACACTGGCAGACACCTGTTTGAGCAAAAATGATGGAGGGGGGAGAATGGATGATTACAGGAGGGTTCTGGATTTATTTCACCCAGGAATGTGCCCACCATGCCTGGCTAGTGTTTTTTTGTTTTGTTTTGTTTTTGCTTTTATGTGTTTTTGTTTTTGTTTGGTAGAGACAAAGTCTCGCTATTTTGTCCGGGCTGTTTTTCTTGAACTCCTGAGTTCAAGGGATTTTTTCGCTTCGGCTCCCCCAAAGTGCTGGGATTACAGGTGCGAGCCACTGCACCCAGCCTATTTATTTTTGAGTTAGGGTCTCACTTTGTAACCCAGGTTGGAGTACAGTGGCATGATCAGGGCTCACTGCAGCCTCAACTTCTTGGGCTTAGGCTATCCTTCTGCCTCAGCCTCCTGAGTTGCTGGGACTACAAGTGCACACCACCATGCCCAGCTAGTTGTTTTTGTTTGTTTGTTTGTTTTTTGTAGAGATGAGGTCTCACTATGTTGCCCAGGCTGGTCTCAAACTCCTAAGCTAAGCTCCTGCCTTGGCCTCCTAAAATGCTGGGATTATAGGCATGAACCACTGTGCCAGGCCTGGATTGTTTTAAGATTATAATGTAAATCCTTGTAATCTATACCGCCTCCTCCTATACCTATACCTCTTTTCAGCCTTTATTCAGATAATAGCTTAGGGGTTTTG
The DNA here is from genome assembly GCF_000164805.1 of Carlito syrichta. Lineage (NCBI taxonomy): Eukaryota > Metazoa > Chordata > Mammalia > Primates > Tarsiidae > Carlito > Carlito syrichta. Next base: position 136,619 of record NW_007260062.1, on the reverse strand, counting down.
ACTCATGCTCACTGAGAAGCCATCTGTGGCTTGTGAGAAGGTAATGGGTTGAAGTAGGTTGGCCCATGGATTTTGTTGTTGTTGTTGAGATGGGGATCTTGCTTTGTTGCTGAGGTTGGAACTCTTGACCTCAAGAGTTCCTCCTGCATCAGCCTCTCAAAATGCTGGGTTTATAGGCATGAGACACCATGTCAGCCAGCTGAAGTATTTTTTTTTTTGAGTTGGAGTCTCACTCTGTCACCCAGACTGGAGTGCAGTGGCTGCTCCTGGCCACCGCAGCCTCGACCTGCTGGGCTCCGACGATCCTTCCGCCTCAGCCTTCCAAGTAGCTGGAACTACAGGTGCACGTTACCAAGCCCGGCTAATTTTTTTGATTTATTGTAGAGATGAGGTCTCGCCAAGTTGCCCAGGCAGGTCTGGAACCCACGGGCTCAGGCAATCCACTCACCTCAGCCTCCCAAAGGCGCAGGATTACAGGCTGAGCCACCAAGCCCGGCAGTATTTTTTTTTTTTTTTTTTATCCAAAGGATACCAGGAAGAGAAAGTTATGGAGAATCATGGAAATTTTTGTTTTGCTTTGTTTTCTGGAGATGATACTGTTTATTCCATAATGGAAATTACAAATGGAAACCGGTTATGGCTGTTCCAGAGCAGATGGACTTTTACATCAGTTTCATTGCCTTTCATTTTATAAACCAAGTTCAAACATCAGATTGCAATTATTCGTTTCTATATAACAGAAACATTGTAATTCAGGGTGAAAGAAAGTAGTTTTTCTTTTTGCAGATTATTTTTTAGGAAAGATGTGTATTCATTACACTAATTTTGATTAAAGGTGGCAACTTGGGCTGTGGCTTAGTTCATAGCATTAGTACTGCTATAACAAAATACCTGGCACTAAGTAACTAGTAAAGAACAGAAATTTATTTCTCAGAGTTCTGGAGGCTGGGAAGTCCAAGATCAAGGCAGCAGCAAGTTTGGTTGTCTGATGAGAACTGCTCTGTGCTTCCAAGATGGTACCTTGTGGCTGCATCCTACAGAGGGGAGGAACACTGTGTCCTCACATGACAAAAGGCATAGGGCAAACCACTTAATGCTGCATGAAAGCCTCTTTTATTTTTTTTTTTCTTGAGTTGGAGTCTCACTCTGTTGCCCAGGCTGGAGTGCAGTGGCATGCTCATGGCCACCGCAGCCTTGACCTACTGGGCTCAGGTGATCTTTCTGCCTCAGTCTTCCAAGTAACTGGAACTGCAGGCATGTGCCACTATGCCTGGCTAATTTTTTTATTTATTGGATAGATGAGGTCTCACCAAGTTGCCCAGTCTGGTCTTGAACCCCCAGGCTTGGGCAATCCTCTCACCTCGGCCTCCCAAAGTGCTGGGATTATAGGTGTGAGCCACTGCGCCCAGCCCATGAAGCCTCTTATATAAGAGCCTTAATCTCATTCAGGAGGGAGGAGCCCTCATGGCCTAATGACCTCTAAAAAGTCCTACCTCTTAATACCATCACATTGGCCATCGAGTTTCATCACTTGAATTTTGGAGGAGATACATCCAAACCATGGCAGAATGAAACTAATCCAATTATAAAATCACAAATTAAATTTAAAATGTAGGCTCCAAGAAAATGAATGTCACTAGGTTGGGGCAATGGGAAGAGCCTTCATTCATTCATTCAATTCAACAAAGATCTTTGGTGTAGGCACTAACAGCCAGACAGATTAGTTTCCTGCTCTCACGGAGTTGACATTTTTGGGAGGGGCCAAGGACAATCAAACTGTTAAAAAAAAAAAAAAGTAACCAGTTTAAAAGGCGATACATGCTGTGAAGAAAAATAAAACAGAGAAATGCAACGGCAAATGACTGGGGGAACATTGGATGAGGAGTCAGGTGACCTAAATTCTGATCTCATCGCAAAAAAACTATAGCTTTCAGCAAGCCACTTCACCTCTCTGGCCTTATTTTTCTCACCCATACAATGATGACTTGAATGTATGATCTCAAAGCTTCCTTCCTAATATTGTATCTTTGATTTGATGGCTCACAGATTGTCATTATTTCAACAAACACGAATGCCTACCATAGAGAGAGACAGACATGGAAATAAATAATTATACAACTATGAGAAGTGCTGTTATTTTCTGCTCTTCTCAGTCCAATACACCCCTACACACAAGATGTATCATATAGTTAGAAATATGTTTTTAAGGAGTTAAAGAGGGTAATGGGAACATTTAGTTTTATGCAGGGCTATTTCTTCCCAAAAAGATTGTAATCAATTCCAGGACAACAGAGAAAGCCCCCCCCTTTGTTCTTTTTTTCTTTCTTTTCCCTTCCTCCCTTCCTTCCTGTATTCTTGCTATATTGAGCACACAGTAGGTGCTGTGTGAATTCCCACTAACAGACACTCATTGATTCACTAGTTTAGTGGCACAGGTTGGCAAATAGGGACTCAGGTTGCTGTCTGAAGTAGGTGCAGAGTGAAGTGACAGTGTCAGTTGTTTGTTACTGTGTAATTTTTAACCCTCTTCTATGTGACCTGTTGCACTTTTTGAATGGATGCATGAAGTACAGAATTACTTGCAGGCGTGATGGAAACTGTCAAACATAGTAGTATCTGTGTTTGACGGCAATCGGAAATGCCGTACGGACTTGAAAGCGGTGGACTTGAGGAGTGTCGCTGCGGCGTATTTTCTTTGCAAGTTTCCATTTGTACTATGTTTTTGCAGTAAATTACAGAGCTAACGATGCACGACGCACAGAACTTTGTACAATTCATTCCAAACCGAAATATCTTCCAAAGAACAATGTCTCACTATCGCACAGCTCAGAAATCCAAGAAAAAGGCGTAAGGCGAGCCACGACTACCAACAATCACCTGAGGGCACCTTCCAGAGATTTAACGGAACCATGTTCTCGAACCTCAGAGAACCTTCCCCAAGTCCCTTTCCGGAGTCCCCGCCCTCCGCTTGTCACCGGAGCGCGTCAAAGGCCCATAGCCGTCATAGGAAGGAGAAAAAGTACATCACGCGAGATTCTGCGACGGGATTTCGAAGTTAGGGAACAGCCGCGGCGCACGCGCAGTAGCCTTACCACCTCGGGGCGGCACGCGGGTAGGTAGGCTGGAACCCAGAGGAGGGGGAGTATAACGTGCTAGTGGCTGCTTTCCCTCTCCGCGCAGTGAGCGGGTCTGCGGATCCGTGAAGGTGCGAAGCGCGGGGCCAGGCTCGGCCTCCCCGGCGCGCGCGTGGGTGCGGCGGGATCCCTTCTGCTCCTCCACAAGTTGGAGGAGTGCAGCGGGTGTGCGCCCCGGCGTCGGGAAGTGAGCTCGTGCTCCTCCTTTCCTTTTAACTGTCGCCCCCACGCACACACGCTAGTCCCCCCGAGAGTTGGTGTTCGCGCCTAGGCGCGCCCCTCCTCTCCCGGCCCCTCCCACCGACCCCCGTCCCCACTGGCTCGCTTGCTCCTTTGCGGTCAGTACTCAGCTTCGTCCCTGGGGTCCCTGCTAGGGGGCGGAGAAGATGGCTGGAGGACGTCTGCTCTTGGGGGGCGACTTCCTGTCGCCGCCGCCGCTGCCCCCCCTCCCGCCGCCGCCGCTGCCGCCCCTCCCGCCGCCCCCGCCCGAGCCAGTGCTGGAGCAGTGGCGCTATAGCCACGAAAGTGACTGGCAGTGGGCTCTGCGGCGCAGCTTCATCTGTCGGCACCTGCACAGCTATCCCGGAGCTGCCCTCGACCAGCTCCTCGCGCTCTCCGCCGCCTGGACCAACCACGTTTTCCTGGGCTGCAGGTGAGGAAGGTGTGGGGGTCGGGTTAGAGACTTAGGTGAGAGATCAGCGATGGGAGTCGGATTAGGGACGGCGGTGGAGGAATCGATGTTGGTGGTCTAGATAGGGACGGGACGGGATGCGGAGGATGGCTTGGAGGTTGGAGATTTGGAAGTACTAGAGGGCACCGGCTGGTTCTCTGAGGGCTGGGGGTGAGGTGGCCGGGGACGACAAAACAGTTAGGAGGTTCCGGAGATCGTGGGAACGGCCCCTCCAGGACCAGGGATGGAGATAAAGCAGCGCTTGGAAGAGGATTACTGAGTGAGTGGTGATTGTTGTGGTTGGTGGTAGTACTGGAGGGCGTGGGAAATGAATAGCAGAATCTCGGACCTGCGTAGGGCCTTCTGAAGATGCGGTATCCGCAGAGAATATTCGACAGTCGGCGTTGTTGGGGGAGGGGAGGGGACAGGACTCCGCGGTTCTAATCTTAGTCTCCTCCTGACCTCTCTCTCTTCTTCCATCCCCATTAAATAAAACACTCCCTTCTACTTGCAGCTACCTAGCTGGGTCTTACTGTCGTCTCCTGGGGAGGCGGTAGGTATCAGATCAGCTCTCTGAGCCGCAACAGCGTCAGTCCTGCTTGTAGATTTGCGCATAATGTGTCTGGACTCAAACAAAGAAATGGATTTATCTACTGTAAAAATGGGTTGTCCTCTTTTCACCTTAAATGGGATAAGAAGGATTAACATTTGGCCTCTGGGTGAGGTTTTAGGGTGATGTGTGTGTTTGTTTTTTCCCTCTTTCCTAGAACCTAGACATTCTGAACAGGCCTCTTTGAAAGCTCTTTGCATTCAATGGAGACTGCAGTATGGTTCCAACGCAGTTTTTAAAAAAAATTTTTTTGTAATACTTCTGTCCTTCAGAACTTCTGTCCTTCAGAACTCCTAAATTGGCCCTTTTATTAGACTAACTGTTCCTTTTATAACTGGGAGGCTTATTTTTTATTTTTTTGACATTCCTGCCTCATAGTCAATTTTTTATTAGGAAGGATGAGAAATTCTGGAAAGTGATCAGACCAAATTCGGCCAGTTCACTTCCAGGAATGACTATAACAGATGCAGAAAAATAGGGTTGTCCACTCCTGACCTTAATTGTTGAACATGGCATCTTCTCTAAGTTACCTAATTTCTACCTCCAGAGATGATTATTTCATAGGAGAAGCTGGTTACAACTGGGGAAGCCTTAGTTATTAATCAAGTCAGATAAATCTAATTGACCTTCGCCTAACAGTGTTGTTCTGAGTTGAAAAGGTACCTTTGTCCTGTACTCATAAGTTTCCTTAATATCGCAGAAGGTTGTGGGGAAAATGAATGCTAAAAAATCTTAAATGGGGGAGGAAAATAACCATCCTTTGTGTTAAAAATAAATCTTACCTTCCCACTAGAATGTAGGCTCCCTTGGGGAAAGGGCTTTTGCTTTCCTGTTCACACCTTTATCCTCAGTGCCTAGATTGCCTACTACATAATAGCTGCTCAGTAAATGTGTGTGGAGTGGATGGATGTACACAGCCTTATAACATACAACACATTTTAAATATCTATGATCTCATTTACTACAGCCACCTTGGGGATTAGGTGATGTCTCATTTTTACAGCTAAATCAGTGGAGGCCAAGAAGTTAATTAACTTGTCCAGGGTCCCACAGTTGGGACTAGGACCCAGGACTTCTGATGTCCAGTCTGATGCTCTTTCCACTGAGACAAAGGTGCCATATTTGAGAAGGATGGACCAGGAGTGAAAGCAAGCCACTGACATAAGCCACATCATTATACTTCGGGATTTCATTTTTTTTTTTTTTTTTGAGTTGGAGTCTCACTCCATCGCCCAGGCTGGAGTGTGGTGGCATGCTCACAGCCACCCCAGCATCGACCTGCTGAGCTCCACCAATCCTTCGTCTCAACCTTTTTTTTTGAGTTGGAGTCTCACTCCATTGCCCAGACGAGTGCAGTGGCACGCTCCCAGCCACCGCAGCCTCGACCTGCTGGACTCCGGCAATCCTTCTGCCTCAGCCTTCCAAGTAGCTGGAATTACAGGTGCGTGCTACCACACCCAGCTAGTTTTTGATTTATTGTAGAGACGAGGTCTTGCCAAGTTGCCCAGGCAGGTCTCGAACCCGTGGGCTCAGATAATCCACTCACCTCGACCTCCCAAAGTGCTGCAATTACAGGCTGAGCCACTGAACCTGGCCCCGTCTCAACCTTTCAAGTAGTCGGAACTACAGGCATATGCTACCACACCCGGCTATTTCTTTTTTTAATTGTAGAGATGAGATCTCACCAAGTTGCCCAGGCTGGTCTCGAACCCCTGGACTCCCAAAGTGCTGGGATTACAGGCTGAGCCACCAAACCCAGCCAGGATTTCATTTCAAGAATAGCAGCCTTGCACATAACCAGGACATTAAAAACAAAGGCCAGCAGTAGTTGATGTTGAAAGTTCAAGCATCCCAAGGTGTTTTGTGTGGTGTATCTGTGTGTACTAGATCCTGCACACGGGTACAGTGAGTGTATATAGTATATATAGTCATCATGTTATAGTCATCATGTTACATTGTAGGTAAATCAGTTCAGTCAATACAAGAATTGCCTTGACATCAAATAGCTTAACTATGTTTGCATTATGTCTGATAACTTACATATAGGAGACAGGGAAGGGCCAATAAAGACTCTTAGATGTTAAGAACCAAGTTCAGTCTTCCACTTTAGGCAGTCTTTAAGTTAGCTCTCATCTTCAGGTGGATAAAACCTGCGTTCCAGTACTTCTTGATGTTGATGTTGGTAGAGTTCTTGTTTTCTCTCAAATATTTCTCTTAAAATATTCTTCTTTCTGTCAAATGAATTTCAGGATATATGGTGAAATAACTCTTTCTAAACTTAAATTGTTAATTTGTTACTCAAGGTTCATCACTTAACTGCTGTAGCAGGTTGTGAACAATAACAATAAGGAAGCTGCTCTTTTTCCTCCCTCTAGCAGGAATTTTTTTTCCATTTACTTGAACTGAAATAAACTCCTAGATTAAAGATATCTTTGAAAATTCCTTGATCATAAGACTATGCCAGGAGGAGCTTAAATGTGCAGGGAAATAGACCATTTTTCATCCCTTTTGGTGATAGTGGTGATTTCCACAGAACAAATTTGAGTATCTTCTTGACTTTGTAACTGATGCAAACTTAAGTCTGCATGAGAATCCCTTGTTAGGCTTGTTAAAAGAGATTGCTGGGTCCCATCCTCAGGGTTTCTGATTTAGTAGATCTGGGGTAGGGCCCCAGAATTTGCATTTCTAACAAGTTCCCTGGTGATGCTGATGTTGCAGATCCAGGAATCAGCACCCTGAGAACTGCTGCTTTATAGTACAAAATAAATAATGTTTTCCAGTCTGCTTTTTAATCATTTTCCCCCTCATTGTCCAGGCAACCAGAAAGTTTGAATAGCTGAAATCATTTCTCTTCATTTTTTTCATTTGTCTTTTTCATAAAAGTAAACAACTTATCAAGAATTTTTTTTTTTCCGGGTGCAGTGGCTCACGCCTATAATCCCAGCACTTTGGGAGACTGAGGTGAGAAGATTGCCTGAGGCCAGGGTTTCAAGATCAGCCTGGGCAACTTGGTGAGACCTCATCTCTACAAAAAATAAAAAAATTAGCCAGCCGTGGTGGCACATGTTTGTAGTTTCAGCTGCTTGGAAGGCTGAGGCGGAAGGATCTTCTGAGCCCAGCACGTTGAGGCTGTGGTGGCCGTGAGTGTGCCACTGCACTCCAGCCTGGGCGACAGGGTGAGACTTCAACTCAACAAAAAAAAAAAAAAAAAAAAAGAATTTTTTTTCTGCAAGCAATTTCTAAGATATGTCTGCCGCTAATGAAAAATTAGTTCAGTTTTCTGATCAACTACATCTACAGCACTTAAATAAGTGTTCACACGAATGCCTAAACAATTGCAACTTTTACTCAAACACTGCAGATAGTGTATCTGTATTTAATAAGACTGAGTGTTAACTAGAACATTCAGTTTTCTCATCATTCTTGATCAGTAAGATTAGAAGCAGAATCTTGGCCTATTCATCTTTGAGACATTAATTCATAGAGGAAATAGATCTTAAAATACACTAGCTTTGTTCCTTTGATTATTTGTCTCTTCTGGTTGATATGAGACTGGTGTTTCGAAGGTAGATGCTGGCTGAATTCATGTTGTGAAACTAACTTTGAACCGGGCTCAGTGGCTCAGCTTGTAATCCTGCACCTTTGGGAGGCTGAGATGAGTGGATTGCCTGAGCCCGCGGGTTTGAGACCCGCCTGGGCAACCTGGTGAGACCTCATCTCTACAATAAATAAAAAAAATTAGCCGGGCGTGGTAGCGCATGCCTGTAGTTCCAGCTACTTGGAAGGCTGAGGCGGAAGGATTGCCAGAGCCCAGCCCAGCAGGTCGAAGCTGCGGTGGTTGGGAGCAGCCACTGCACTCCAGTCTGGGTGACAGAGTGAGGCTTCAACTCAAAAAAAAGAAACTAACTTTGCACATACTAAGGAGGGTACCCGTCACCAACTAATGAAATGGGTGTCAGAGCTTTTGAAAGATTTCTCAATAACCTGGTTGTGTGTTATTCACTTATGACATCAGGAGTCTCATGAATAGTTTTGAATACACATTTTTATACTTGAAAATCCTAGCCTTTGCTTAGCTTTCCAATTTCAGCTTTTTTATTGGGTCTTAGTAGAACAGTTTCATATTTTAAACACTTTTTGTAAGCATTGGTTATTGAATATTTGTTAAATTTCAGGTGCATTGTATATTATAATGATTTATGTTCTTCGCATAGGTATGCATGAATATACACCTGTCTTGTTTTCAAGAATGTAAGATTCGTGAAAGCAGATATTTCTATTATTAATAGAAGTCATCTTTTTATATGCTGGACATGGTGGGATGGCTGATAGCTCCTGATTTCTAAAAGCTTGGTTCATTATAAGCTACTTATAACTCCTGTTGGAGTTCTTTGGTTTTCTTCTTTAAGTATTTACAACCAAATAGATAACTTAACAGGCTTAAATATATAATATGCATGCATCTTAAAATTACTGAATTAGACTTGCCTTGATATTTTACGTCGTTTTTTTTTTTTTTTTTTTGAGTGGGAGTCTCACTCTGTTGCCTAGACTGGAGTACAGTGGCACACTCACGGCCACCGCAGCCTTGAGACCTGCTGGGCTCAGGCGATCCTTCCGCCTCAACCTTCCAAGTTGCTGGAACTACAGGCATGTGCTACCATTTAATTTTTTTGTTTATTGTAGAGACAAGGTCTCACCATGTTGCCCAGGCTGATCTCAAACCTGCAGGCTCAGGCAATCCTCTCACCTTGGCCTCCCAAAGTGCTGGGATTATAGGCTTAAGCCCCCACGCCCAGCCATATCTTACATTTTATTCCATAATATAAAATACTCTATAGCCATTAAAACCCATGCATAATCATGTGGAGAAAAAGCTTATGATATGGTAAATTAAAGACAACCCCCCGACTAGATTGCAGTTCAATACAGATATCTGATGGTGGTGGGGGAAACGGAAAACAGAAAAGGGAATAAAAAATAAACCCCAACATGTAAGTGAAGTTATCAGTGGTTGGGATTTTAGGTGCTTTTCTTGGTGGATTTTCTAAAATTTCTGTTGTTAAAGATGTTACTTTTAAATATACTATAAAAATACACTAAAGAGCATAATAAAAGCCTTATTGCCTTGGCTTCAGATTTGTGAAGCCACCTCTTTGTCCTTGGATTGCGACTCTCTGGATAATTTTAGAACCAGGGATGCAATTCTGGTGATCATCTTCTTAAAGACTCTATATTTACGTTGTTCTTTGAGTAGTCAAGTCTTTTTCATTATTGTTCGAGCTGGCTGTGCTTCTTCATGATTATATCCTCCTAAGAAAGGAGAGAGAATCAGGCTTTGTTGGCAACCTATGCAAAGGTTTATTTTTATGGCCTATGAGTGATGTTGAATTTTGCGGCATATATGATGAATAGGGAACCGTCAGTAGGTATCATAATTACTAATGCTGGGAGGAACCTGAGAGAAAAGTGAGTATGAATGAAGTGAGCCCCAAATGTATCATCCATGAACACTCTAAGACACACATACCATTTGTACACACTGTACTTGAAATCAGGTTCTCATTTGAAGGTCTGGAGAATTTTGACTGGAGTTCAAGGTGAGTGGCTTGATTGTAGTGCCAATTTGGTAGCAAATGTGTTAAAATTTTTTTTTGTTTTTTTTGAGTTGGTGTCTCACTCTGTCGCCGAGACTGGAGTGCAGTGGCCGTTCCCGGCCACTGCAGCCTCGACCTGCTGGGCTCCGGCGATCCTTCTGCCTCAGCCTTCCAAGTAGCTGGTACTACAGGTGCGCGCTACCACACCCCGCTAATTTTTTGATTTATTGTAGAGATGAGGTCTCACCAAGTTGCCCAGGCGGGTCTCGAACCCGCGGGCTCAGGTAGTCCATTCACCTTGGCCTCCCAAAGTGCTGGGATTACAGGCTGAGCCACCTAACCTGGCCGATATGTTAAAAATTAAAGATTTGTAGACTCATCTCATTTTTGTAGTCTTTTGTTTTCATCTTATACATCTGGGATCTCCAAATTCGAATGGAAGTGATATAAAATGTATAATGTTTTAGACTGTGCTTTCTGATGCTCAGGCAGAAGTAAATGAAAATAAAATTACTCTTGATATTTAAATACCAGTGCTAGCAGCAGCACCAGTTATCAGCAGGAAGTGCAGGTTGCAACTGAGCTCTCTTCCAGTAATCTGTCAGGGAGGGCCACCATGTCTTCTGCTTTGCAAAGAAAGACATCTGATGGGTGTGAAACCTGCTGTGCTGAAAACGAAAACTGTTACCCTTCTACAAATTCAGAACCTATTCATGTAAAGGTATGATAGTTACTCGCTTTCAGAACTTCCTTCTCAAAAGCTACCAGGAATCTCTTTTTGGTCCTAGACTGGGAAAGGCTCTGAAGGTAGGAAGGAAGAGCAGGTACCAGTGATAACAAATACTGCACTTAAGCCTATAGTTTTGTTTCACTGCAGTAAAATGCTGTTCTGTCAAGCAGCCAATCTATTTCATAAGGAGCCATTTTTAAAATTGTGTATTCTAAAGCTTTTTATTATGGAAAATTTCAAAAATACACAAAAGTAGACAAGAGTTTAATGAGCCCCATGTACCCATCACTTAGGCAGTGATCAACAGTCTGTTGTGATACCCTTCTTATTTCATCTATTCTGCCCCAGTTTTTTTTAATGGGGGGACAATCTGGAATATATCAGAGAAAATCCTGACATCATTTCACCTGTAAATACTTCAGTATGTAAAGTAACACTACCATTACTCACAGTCCAGAAAGTGAACAGTAATTTCTTAAAATCATCCCATGCCTACTTCATATTCAGTTTTTCCATTTGTCTCAGATGTCTTTCTACAGTTGGTCTGTTTGATTCATGATCCAAACAAGGTCCATACAATGTATTTGATTGATCTGTCTCCTTTAACCTATAACCACTGGGCGCAGTGACTCACGCCTATACTCCCTAGCACTTTGGGAGGCCGAGGTGAGAGGATTGCCTGAGCCCATGGATTTGAGACCAGCCCGGGCAACTTGGCGAGACCTCATCTCTACAATAAATCAAAAAATTAGCTAGGCGTGGTGGTGTATGCCTGTAGTCCCAGCCGCTTGGAAGGCTGAAGTGGAAGGATCGCTGGAGCCCAGCAGGTCGAGGCTGCATTGGCCGTGCGGGTGCCACTGCACTCTCGCCTGGGTGACAAAGTGAGAGACTCCTACTCAAAACAAAACAAAATAAAACAAAAACAAAAACCTATAACTATTCTCCCCTCTCCTTTTATTTTTGTATTATAATATTTATTTGATGAAAAAACTGGGCTTTCACATAGTGTTCTCTAATTCTGGATGTGGCTGGTTATATTGTCATGTTTAACATGTTTCAGGGACTTGACTGGGTTCAAGTTCAGTTATTTGGAGGACAGTAATACTTTATAGATCATGTTGTGTGTGTCCTGATATATCACACCGGAGTCAATGTTTGGTTGTCCCACTTTTAGTGATATTAGGATGATAAAGTCTCCCATCAACTTTATTTATTTATTTTTTTTGAGTTGGAGTTTCACTTGGTCACCCAGACTGGAGTGCAGTGGTCGCTCCTGGCCACCACAGCCTCGACCTGCTGGCTCCAGCGATCCTTCCACCTCAGCCTTCCAAGTAGCTGGAACTACAGGCGCACGCTACCACACCCGACTGATTTTTTGATTTATTGTAGAGATGAGGTCTCACTAAGTTGCCCAGGCGGGTCTCAAACGCGCGGGCTCAGGTAGTCCACTCACCTCGGCCTCCCAAGGCGCGGGATTACAGGCTGAGCCACCAAACCCGGCTTCCCATCAACTTTTTTTAACTGAAGTTTTTATTGAGATAATTGTAGGTTCACATGCAGTTGTAAGACATAATACAAAAAGATGTCCAGTATTTACCCAGTTTCCTCCTATAGTAATTTGGCCATTATCATAGGTGTATAGTGATACCTCACTGTGGTTTTAAATCACATTTCCCAGCCGGGCTCGGTGGCTCAGCCTATAATCCCGCACCTTGGGAGGCTGAGGTGAGTGGATTGCCTGAGCCCGCGGGTTTGAGACCCTCCTGGGCAAATTGGTGAGACTTCATCTCTACAGTAAATTAAAAAATTAGCCGGTTGTGGTAGCGCGTGCCTGTAGTTCCAGCTACTTGGAAGGCTGAGGCGGAAGGATCACCGCAGCCCAGCAGGTCAAGGCTGCGGTGGCCGGGAGTGGCCGCTGCACTCCAGTCTGGGCGATAGAGTGAGACTCCAACTCAAAAATAAATAAATAAAGAAGTAAATCACATTTCCCTGGTGGCTAATGATGTTGAACATCTTTTCATGTGCTTATTTGCAATCTTTCCATTCTCTTTGGTGAAATATTTTGTTCATTTTTTAGTTAGTTTTTTTTTAATTGTTGAGTTTTAAGATCTTTATACTAGATACTAGGCTTTTGTCAAGTGTGTGGTTTGCCAATATTTTCTCCCAATCTGCAGCTTGTCTTTCACAGGGTCTTTCAAGAGCAAAAGTTTTCAATTTTGATGAAGTCTATTTTATCACCATTTCCTTTTATGAATCATGCTTTTCGGATCAAGTCTAAGAATTGTTTGCCTGGCTCTAGATCCCAAGGATTTTCTCCTGTGGTTTTAAAATTTTTTTCTTCTCTCTCTTTTTTAAAATTTAATTTTAAAGATGTGATGTACAGGCTGGGTGTGAGGGATGCCTCATGCCTACAATCCTCACACTTTGGGAGACCGAGGTGAGAGGATTGTCTGAGCTTACCGGCTCGAGCCCCGCCTGGGCAACTTGGCGAGACTTCATCTCTACAATAAATAAAAAAATTAACCAGGCATGGTGGCGTGTGCTTGTAGTTCCAGTTATTTGGAAGGCTGAGGCAGAAGGATCCCCTGAGCCCAGCAGGTCAAGGCTGCGGTGGCCATGAGCAGTGTGCCACTGTACTCCAGCCTGGGCTACAGAGTGAGACTCTGACTCCAAAAAAAGATGTGAGGTACAACTCAGGATTAGGTATAAAAGTGGTCATCATACAGGTAAAGTTTGTGCCTCCCTTTGGTCCCTACTTCGCCTGGTTTGAGATTAGCTACCCTAATTGATGTTGTGTACCTGTTGCCACCTCTACCCCTGCAGTTTCCCACTACTTTTTCTTATAGTTCCTTGAATCAGAGTTTTACGTTTAAGTCCTTGATGTATTTTGAGGAGTTTTTTGTTGTTGTTGTTGTTTTGTTTTTAATAAGGTTTGGGTTGTAGGGTTTTTGTTTGTTTTATTTTTTGCCTATGGATGTCCATTTATTCCTGCACCAGTTTTTTTTTTTTGAGCTAATGAAATGCTCACATGTATTTGTTGGAAGGTCTGTCCTTTCTCCATTGAATTCCTTTTGATCTGTTGTCAACCATCCATTGAGAATATTTGTGTGGGTCTAAATCTGGGTTCTCCCACATCAACTTTTCACTTGATTTTGCAGCCATTTATGAACATTTTTTATTTTAGTATGGGTTGCAGAATGGTAGTCGTCTATCATTCATTTGTTAGCTGGAATGTTCTGTAAAAGATTTTCCTCATCAGCTCTTTATATTGCTGTGAAGTAGTTTGTACAAAAAAAAATATAGGACAAATGCTTGATTACTTCCTTTCATATTTACCTGTTTGCAGAATAATAACTTAGTTCCTTCTATCCTCCAAAGGTGACCAATAATGAGTTTGTATCATTACGAACTAATGGATTTTCAACATATTTGTTGTATTTCAACCCATTGAGGTTATTGTTCTTATTGATACTCAAATTGGCTCATTTTGCAAGTAGGAATCTATTCAAACTGGCTTCTGAGTCCATTTGACCCTTTGGTCTTTGACAGTTTCCTTGTTTCTTGGCATAAGAAGATCTTCCAGACTCATCTTAGACATTTCCTGCCCCAGACTTAGAATCAGCCATTTCTCTAAGGACATTGATTCTTTTTCACAAGAAATAATAGAGACCACAGTCATGATGTTAACAACCCAGCAGCTCTTAACACTCTCAGTAATTCTATAAATATATAAATATTATTTACATATAATATGCATATATGAAAGAGAAAAATAAACCATGAGTTTATACTGATATTTTCCATTCAAATTAAAGATAAAGGTCTTTGCTGAAATTCCTTGATTTTATATGTTTATGTCTTATGCTGAAAACTCTTGATTTCTAGTGAGTAACATAATTACTCATTTGCTAAATAAATATTTTAGGGCTGCTTCTTTGGTTTTACAGTCAGTATACCCTGTTGATAAAGTCTTGTGGGAGCAATTGTAAGACTGGCTTACTTAGAAGCTTTTGGGAAAAAAACTACATCCTTAGCTGTCTTAACTGTAGATTATATTATTTTAAATAGGTACAGCCCACGCTTGATGGAAAAAATTCTTCAAATGGCTGAAGGTATTGATATTGGGGAGATGCCTTCATATGATCTGGTGCTGTCCAAACCTTCCAAAGGTCAAAAACGCCACCTCTCAACATGTGATGGTGAGTATACTTGTTTCTGGGTGGGATTTGAAGAAATAGCATGGCTTTTTAAATTTTTAATTATGTGATTGGTGTATGATTTTACATTGTTTCTTACAGGTAAAAAGAGTTTTAACTTTTAGCTGTGTATAATTTTTTGAAGATTCTAAATAGAATTGAAAACTAAGAACAGTAAAGTCATGTTATTATGCAATCCTTAAAAGTCTATGCTGTGGGAGCCTCCCTCTAAGTAGAAATTTGTACTGTGATAATTTGAGCATCAAAGTAACTAAATCCTCTTGGATGGGTCCAGGATGGACCAGCTTTCTACTGAGCAGTGTTATAGGGAGGAAGCTCCAGTGTCTGGTATAGGCTCTACAGAGGTCTTCCATAGCTGTAAATTTGGTATCTCCCATAAATCACTAGTTTCCAACTGCTGTTTGTTCTAGAAATATATAAATATATACTTTTGTGCAGAGTGGGTCAGAACTAAGGTTTTATAGTTGAAAACCTTTGAGATCTTTTGATAATTATTTGTCTTTGATTTTTTAATCACAACCATGTAAAGCACCATCAGAGTCACTCACCTCTGATACAAAAGAGAAAGCTTTGTAACTGCCTCTGGTCATCATCTCTGTTGCATTAGAGCCATCTGTTCCATTTGTAATTCTTAAGTGAGCTTTTTAGCACAGGTAGTATGAGATTGTACTGGAACAGCCTTCCAGTCCATTTCACCTTCCAGTACAGGTGAAAAGTACACTTCACCTGTGCTTTAGCTCATTTGGTGCAAAAGCATCTACCAGTTCATGCGTGGTGGTGACCTGCATACTTGAATGGTATGTTTTCTATCAAGAGTCTTCCCTGACACACAGGACAGGGAGCATCCCTCCTTATGCTGAAAACATACATTGATATTGAGTTCCTTCACCCAGATGACCTGAAGTTTTTGTGCTGAGAAGTCTCTTGTACCAACAATACAGCTTGCAAATAATATGGTTGGTACTATTTTCCTGCTTGGTTCTTTTGAAATATTCCCTTTTTAATGAATTGTAAATTTCACTCATTCTATAGGTCAAAATCCTCCTAAAAAGCAAGCCGGTTCCAAATTCCATGCGAGACCTCGTTTTGAGCCTGTACATTTTGTAGCTAGTAGTTCAAAAGATGAAAGACAGGAAGATCTGTATGGCCCTCAAACAAAAGAGGTAAATGAACAAACACATGTTACCAGCATGCCAAGAGACAGCTACCAAGATTATACCCAAGACTCTTTCAGTATACAAGATGGGAATTCTCAGTATTGTGATTCATCAGGATTTATTTTCACAAAAGACCAGCCTGTAACAGCCAACATGTATTTTGACAGTGCAAATCCTGCTCCAAGCAGCACATCCCAGCAGACAAATTCTCAGTCAGCTCCCGAGCCTTCACCATCACAGACATTTCCTGAGTCAGTGGTAGCCGAGAAGCAGTATTTCATTGAAAAACTAACAGCAACTATCTGGAAGAACCTTTCAAATCCAGAGATGACTTCTGGATCTGATAAAATTAATTATACATATATGTT
The DNA here is from genome assembly GCF_000164805.1 of Carlito syrichta. Lineage (NCBI taxonomy): Eukaryota > Metazoa > Chordata > Mammalia > Primates > Tarsiidae > Carlito > Carlito syrichta. The sequence goes on along the minus strand of NW_007260062.1, from coordinate 120,136 downwards.
AACTCGTTGTATTCAGGCATGTAAGACAAATCCTGAGTATATATATGCTCCTTTAAAAGAAATCCCTCCTGCTGACATCCCCAAAAATAAAAAACTTCTAACAGATGGTTATGCTTGTGAAGTTAGATGCCAGAATATCTACTTAACTACAGGTTATGCTGGCAGCAAGAATGGGTCCAGGGATCGAGCTACTGAGCTAGCTGTAAAACTCTTGCAGAAACGTATTGAAGTTAGAGTTATCCGGCGAAAATTCAAGCGTACATTTGGAGAGGATCTTGTGGTGTGTCAGATTGGCATGCCTCTATATGAATTTCCTCCAGCTCTGAAACCACCAGAAGACCTGGTAGTGTTGGGTAAAGATGCTTCTGGGCAGCCGATTTTTAATGCTTCTGCCAAACACTGGACCAATTTTGTCATTACAGAAAATGCAAATGATGCAATTGGTATCCTTAACAATTCTGCCTCATTCAACAAAATGTCAGTTGAATACAAATATGAGATGATGCCAAATCGCACATGGCGTTGTCGAGTGTTTTTGCAAGATCACTGCTTAGCTGAAGGTTATGGAACCAAAAAAACAAGTAAACATGCAGCTGCCGATGAGGCTTTGAAAATTCTTCAAAAAACACAACCCACCTATCCATCTGTCAAAAGTTCACAATGCCATACAGGCTCTTCACCTAGAGCATCTGGAAAGAAGAAAGATATAAAGGATCTTGTCGTCTATGAGAATTCTTCAAATCCTGTGTGCACGTTGAACGACACAGCTCAGTTTAACCGAATGACAGTTGAATATGTCTATGAAAGGATGACAGGCCTCCGCTGGAAATGCAAGGTGATTCTAGAAAGTGAGGTAATTGCAGAAGCAGTTGGGGTAAAGAAAACTGTCAAATATGAAGCTGCTGGGGAAGCTGTGAAAACCCTCAAAAAGACCCAGCCAACTGTCATTAACAACTTGAAGAAAGGAACTATTGAAGATGTGATTTCAAGAAATGAAATTCAGGGCCGCTCAGCAGAGGAGGCTTACAAACAACAAATCAAAGAGGATAACATCGGAAATCAGCTGCTGAGAAAGATGGGTTGGACTGGTGGTGGCTTAGGTAAATCTGGTGAGGGCATACGGGAACCTATCTCAGTCAAGGAGCAACACAAGCGGGAAGGGCTTGGTCTGGACGTAGAGAGGGTAAATAAAATTGCCAAGAGAGATATTGAACAGATCATCAGAAACTACGCTCGCTCTGAGAGCCACACGGATTTGACTTTCTCTAGAGAGCTGACTAATGATGAACGGAAGCAAATACATCAGATTGCCCAGAAGTATGGTCTTAAGAGTAAGTCTCATGGGGTGGGCCATGATAGGTACTTAGTGGTAGGCAGAAAAAGACGGAAGGAAGACCTACTAGATCAGCTCAAACAGGAAGGCCAAGTGGGGCATTATGAGCTTGTTATGCCTCAAGCAAATTGAAGTCTTACTAATTTATTTTGTAAATGCCCTGTGAGGCAGATTTGTGAATTAAAGAAAAGCTACATGTTCTGATTGCAGAGTATATTCATTCTTAAGATGTCTCACCTTGTTCATTTCATATTGTGCTTTATTAGATATTGGAACCTGAGGAATCCTGTCCATTTGTATTAGCTTAATCCAGCAGATGATATTGTGCAGTTACTATTTGTGTCTTTGATATTGCTGTGTCCCTCATATTTTAGTAGTTTGTATAAGAACACATACCCAAATGAAATTTCACTCGGAGGAAGAAATTCTCATTTTAAAGGGCATAGCACAGCAATCTGCAACAATACATAAAGTTGATATTGACTACAATAAAACTCCAGTCTTAATTCCAGACTTACTGAAAATGTCAGATCATTTTGTATTACCTATTTTCATCTTTGTGTGAAGCCAGTTATAGAATGTTTAACAGTAAATTGTGCTGTACATATAAATGTCCTTACCAACTAAACAATGTAAAACTTTCTTAAAGTAATTTTAGTGTTCATTTATTTATAACTTTTACCATGTGATTTCCAGAATATTGGAAGTGACTTTCTGTATCTTGTGATATATGGGTTTTAACCAATTCTAGTCTTCATGCTGAGAGAGCACTACTTGAGAGAGCAGTTGAAAAAGTTTCAAAAACTTTGGTTCAATCTGAAGAAAGGAAGCTTGAACTGTTTGTTCTTGGTGCCTTGCAGAGACTCACAGCAACTCTCCATTATAGCTTTCACAAGTTTGGATGTGCAGCACATCCAAGGCAACCACAGCTGTGGTAGAGCTTGGTCAAAGACTGAAGCTACACTGGTGCTTTGATGAAAAGATCAGTTGGCTGGTCCCTCTCTCACAAAGCTTATTAAGCCTGAAAAGCCAACTTTGTAACATATTTAAAACTGCTATTTTCGCTTATTTCTGGAATGTAAAAAATGTATAAAAAGATTAGTGTATGCTTCCTGAATAAAAAGGAGCCAAAGTTGATCAAAATGGTGGTGTGCTTATTCCTGGGCAGCAGCCTGTTATCTACAGTTTGGCTCTTTGGAGAAGGGAAGTAGTGTTTGCACAAATATTTCAATACCGGAGCACATGAGGATGAACGGACTGATTTAACAGATAGGAGTATGTCATCCATCGGGTTTTTTTCTATGGACCAACATGCTGGCTTCAGCCAAATCTGAGGCTTTTATGTGATTTTGTTTTTTTGTGTGTATCTAAGATAAATCAAGTATAGCCTCATCTATAACAGCACAGATAAAATATTATTGATCATTAAACATCTCCAATGAAATGATATTCAGGACAATTAGGTGGTTCACAGTGTCTTCAAGCAATACTATGCTTGACATGTAACAGTAATTTCCTTCTAATTTTATATATTTTACATTAAGTTCTTCCCACTGTAGCTAAATGAATGTATTTTAAAATATTTTTAAAATACAAATATATTTATTTTAAAATATACATATTTTTAAAAAAGGGATTAGCCTTTATATTTTCCTCTCACTGGTGGTCACCTACAGTGACTAAACACAGTGTGTGATATTTGTTTTCCATTAACCATCTTTCCTATGATGTGTGACTTTTCTAACTTTTCTAATATTGGTAGGAAGAGAAATGAGGTGTGCATTTTGTCAGCACTTAATAGTTTAACAATGGCAAAGGGAGCTAAGCTGAAATCTCTAGATTGTATAGGATTACTTTTTTTTTAGCCTACAAGGTTCATGCCAACCTTTAGAAGCTGTGGCTTGATTAGTGAGTTAGAAAAACCTATCTTCATTTCTTTGAGGAAGAGTGGCTTTGGGGACTGAGGGATGTGAAAACTTGACTCATTTCTCTTTACATTTCTTCTTCCTCAAATTACTTTTTTTGGGCAAAAGTAGGGAAATGTTACATATAAATCTGGTTTCTTTAGGTGAGTTCAGCAGAACAGACTATTAAGGTAGGTACAGTTAAGAAGACTCCTGAATAGTTGGGCCAAGCATACACACACTTGGTTCTTGGATTTGAGGGGCCAGGTCTCCCAGCTCTGGTACTGATTAGTAGACTGAAGTCACTTAACTCTGCTTGAGCAGAAAATGCGTGTTGAGACATGGGATTGGCAAAAATGAGCTGCTGGCAACCTTGCTGTTCCACTTTGTCCCTTTTTAGCTGGTTTTTGTATTTTCCTTTTCTTTGCAATTGCAGTCATTTTTAACCCAGTAACTTTGCTATAAAACCTGTACAGGTATATGCACAGTTTCAAATTTTATTTGGATTACATACTTCAATATTTTATACTGAGAAACTAACTCTGCTTTTAGCTTTTATATGTAGCATCGAGTCTCAAAGGTCTTAACTTTTTGGATTTTTTTCCCTCTTTGCTTGCAAAATGAATGGAAATATGCATTCCGTCGGGATTCTTTTTTTAGTAGTATACAATGTATTCTTTTTGCTCTGAGTAACCCCTGAAGCCGGAGATGAGTACTGAAAAAAAGAACTCTGCTTACAACTATGGTTCTTCATCATATCCCCTTCCCCACATCAAGTACAGAATTGAAAACTCAAGTTCCAATCTGATTGCCATTTGAAAAGGGACCTTTCCAATCTGTTTTTGTTAACTATGTTATAATTATTACATGCAGGCAGCCTGTGGTGGTTGTTGAAAATTGTAAAGGGGAAAAAAGGCAATTAGCATTAAACATTCGAATGAATGGTTTGTGGAGCCTTTGGCCATGGATATACTGCTTTGGGAAGTCAGCTTGTTGGCTCTGTTGTAAGGTTTTAAATAATTATCCCTTGAAAGAAATTGGCAACAGTGTTTCTCAGCAGGTATACAAAAGAAAAAGTTATTAAGTGTGTCCATTCTCAGTCTCACCTTAAATTTTTTCAGGTATGATTGTGTCAATATTTAAGTTAATCAGGCCATAGCAGGATGAAAAAGTTAATGTAAAACTAACCCACCAAATAAAGAACAATTTAATGTGGTTCTATTTTGCAACAGAAATGAACTTGAAGGAAAATATATTTGAGGACAGTGCTCCTAGGTGAAACAATCCCAAGTAATGTGGTAATTAGTGCAGACTGAACTCCCCACACTGAGGCTACTTTAAGTACCATGCCTTTTTTTTTTTTTTTTTGAGTTGGAGTCACTCTCTCTGCTCAGGCTGGAGTACAGTGGCACGCTCCTGGCCACCGCAGCCTTGACCTACTGGGCTCAGGTGATCCTTCCGCCTCAGCCTTCTAAGTAGCTGGAACTACAGGCATGCACCACCATACCCAGCTATTTTTTGATTCATTGTAGAGATGAGGTCTTGCTAAGTTGCCCGGGCTGGTCTCGAACCGTGGGCTCAGGCAATCCTCTCACTTTGGCCTCCCAAAGTGCTGGGATTATAGGCATGAGCCACCACACCCAGCCAAGTACCATGTCTTAAAGTATGAGTGGGGTACATGCATTATAAGGACTACATTCCATGTAGCCCCACCTGCCCAAACAAGTACCAAGAGGTGAGAGTGTTTACGAAGTCATTGTCCTCTCTTTAAAATGAGATGGGCTGTTCCTCAGAAGAACACCATCTTTTGTTTAAACGAGATGATTGACGGTATCTATACTCCAAAACTTGACATAGGATTTAAAACACCACTTGGTATTACCTCGGTACTATTTGTTTTTAAACTAGAGCTTTTTAAGAGGTAGAATGTCAGAATCGGCAAGTTAGAGCTTGGTCTCTGAGGGTGCTGGTAAAAACCTAGGTTTGTTTATTCTCCCCCATCACAATGGCATTCCCTTGATTGATCATAATGTACAGTAAGGTAATTTTATTTAATAATTTTACATTCTGTTAAATTGTGTCACCACTTATGACTGAAAAGAAAAAAAAGGTTATCTCCAAGGGTATCTACTGTCTTTTCTTTTCCACTCCCAGAATGAGTATGTTTGCTTTTACCATAATGTTTAAGGGGAGAAAATGAGCAGATATGAGATCCTAATAAGAAACTCAAAGTTCCTTATAAAAGTTTATAGTGAGCTCAAATATAATTATACCTGGACTATGAAATTTTAAGGTCATTTTTATTTACAAGTTTTGAAAAATGTACATTTTTTACATGGGTTACTTGTGCAAAGTTAGATTTGAAAGAGTGATAAATGCATAAAGGTGACAATAGAACATTAGACAAAACATTTACAAGCCTTGTCTCACACCGCTACTTAAAGGTACTGTATATCTAAAGTATAAATATCCAAAGAAAGATTGCAGATGTTGGCTTTAAGGTTCTTATAATGCTGAAAGGGAAGAAGAAACTAAAGCATGCAGCAGTAACTCGTTATTTGAGGGGAAACAGTTTGTCACAGATATGTTCCCTTCCTTGAATTAATTCAAACTCTTAACAAAAAGATGGGATTAAGCTTGTTCATCTAGGGCAGCACTGCTCCTTTGAAAAGATTAAAGGATCTTCAACTTTCCCTAGCTCAAAAACTGATGATTGTTTCCACTCCTCTGCTCCCACACCTCTTTAAAAAAGCAAAAACCCAGAAGACCAGTATTCTGAAACTTAGCATGGGTGTGTCCAGTCAGTATCTTGCAAAGAGGATGTGTCAGTTACAATTGCTGTGCTCCTTTGGCTGAGTCCTTCAGCATTCTCCTTCCTACCAGTAAATACAGTCTTGTAATTCATATTGCTTAGCTCTTAGTATCATAGGATTTTTAGTCTGTTTATCTTTCATTATGTTTACATGAATTTGTTTCTGTTTTCTGTAGGTCATATTCCAAACATATTCACTTCTAAATCCAACACAAGTGAAAGACCAGCCAGGATGAAACACTTCAGCAATCATTTTGTTAAAAATAATATCCTGGTCATCAAGCTATGCACAAGGACCACTTGTATAACAATTAATGTTAAAAGCTTAGTGTAAAGTACAGTAACACAAACAACTGCCTGAAAGCTGCAAATGAGATACAACAGAAAAGGAATTGAGCAGTAGTAATTTTTGCAAGTAACCCAGGTACAGTACATTTGATTTCATAGAGGGTGTTTTTTGATGTTCAAGGAGAGGGTAGAAGGGATAGGAAAACCTTGGCAAGGGAAGATGGAAACAGCACAACAGCTATTTTGCTTTTAATAAAGTAAATGTAATGACACTGAGGAATAGGAAGGTGACAAACACATCAATATATATTTTTCTTAATGGTCAGCTTCTTCTTTTGCTGTACCTGGGGTCAACAATCACGCCAGCTCTGTTCTACTATGGCAGAAACACGCTTTTCATATTCCCGCTTGTTCTCCTGGTACAGCTGAGCAGCCTGGCTGTTTGCTGGACTATTGGGATTGGGTTCATCCAATAGAGACTAGAAAGACAACGTTTAAATGTCAGTTCCTTAATGAAAAAAATCTTCAGAACAAACAGCTATTTTATAAGGTGGTGACACACAATTGAACTGTCCTAAACTATATTAATCTGCTAGTAGCTAGGATACATATATATATATTCTGATGGCCTGGGTCTTAATACTTGACCTTTTATCTATAAAACAAATAAGCTTTGGCCAAAAATAAAAAGGCCTATTACATGATGACTTTGAAAAACAATTCAACTGCTAATATAAACATATCAAAAGTCACAGTCACATTAAGGAAAAACTCACCTGTATGGATGTTAAAATGGAAGACACGTCATAAGTTGGACTCCAACGGTTCTGAAGTATGTCCAGACATATACTACCATCTGCATAGACTAAGAGTACAGAAGTAGAAGTAGATATGTTAAACATTACAACACCACTAAGTTTTAACATTATAGTCAAGAAAAAGCCAAGCATACTCTGCTTCTGAAGTTTAAAAGGATTCCTAGCCTGCTTCCCAGTTAAGTGTCTAAAAAAATGAGTCATAACTGTCACCAGTGAAATAATCAGGATGGTCAGAGAATGTCAGCTTTCTGCCTAACACTTGCCCAGAAGTTCTACAAAGTATAAAACTGGAAGATACTTAGTGCTCATTCTTCTGAAAAGGCTGCCTTATTATCCAGGTAATCATACACATTTTCTAACAGGGTCTCTAGCTATCCATAGATTTGTGGGAAATTCATTCCAACAAATTTGTAAGCTATATCTACTATCTGAAATAACAAGATAGCTCCGAGTTCATAAGGTTTCATTTTGCCATAAAGATAAAAATATCTGATAGCCTGAAAAATACTTCATTAACCTGAATAGGAAGGCAAGCTTTTTGAGGCTTACTACGGTTTGTTGTTGTTGTTGTTTTTTGGGGTTTTTTTTGTTTTTGTTTTTGTTTGAGTTGGAATCTCACTCTGTCGCCCAGACTGGAGTGCAGTGCCATGCTCCCGACCACCGCAACCTCAACCTGCTGGGCTCCGGCGATCCTTCTGCCTCAGACTTCCGAGTAGCCGGAACTACAGGCACGCGCTACCACGCCCGGCTAATTTTTTTTTTTTTTTAATTGTAGAGATGCGGTCTCGCTAAGTTGCCCAGGTGGGTCTCGAACCCGCGGGCTCAGGCAATTCACCCAGCTCGGCCTCCCAAAGCGCAGGATTACAGGCTGAGCCACCCAGCCCGGCTGTTTTTTTTTGTTTGTTTGTTTGTTTTAAAGCAAAATGGTTAAGTTAGAATCACCTGTGGTGCTTTTCCAACATACTGTATGCCTGGCCCGCAACAACAGAATCTGATATTCAGGAGGTCTGGAGTGTGGCCAGGGCATCTGTATTTTTTCAATGTTCCACAGTAATTCTGATATGCATCCAAAGTTGAAAACCATTGTTCTAGCCGGCTCGGTGGCTCAGCCGGTAATCCCACGATTTGAGAGGCCGAGGTGAATGGATTGCCTGAGTCCGCGGGTTCGAGACCCGCCTGGGCAACTTGGTGAGACCTCATCTCTACAATAAATCAAAAAATCAGCTGAGCGTGGTAGCGCGTGCCTGTAATTCCAGCTACTTGGAAGGCTGAGGCGGAAGGATCGCCGGAGCCCAGCAGGTCGAGGCTGAGGTGACCGGGAGCGGCCTCTACACTCCAGTCTAGGCAACAGAGTGAGACTCCAACTCAAAAAAAATATAAAAAAAGAAAACCATTGTTCTAAATGCTGGTGAAAATAATTACAACACAAGACTACCCCAATCTTGGCCTATTAAAGAAAGCCTCAAGAGTTATCTTTTTTCTTGTTTAATAAGTAAATGACAAAGATCATCAAAATCCTAGACTGCAAGCAAAGGGAAAGTACCTTCACTGCTTCAGTTCTAGGACTATAGATCAAGACAGCAAGAGACCACTATTAACAAGTTCAGCTTTCTTTCAGGAAGCAGTGAGCTGCCTAAAGAAATACTCAGGCAAAACAGAGAAGTAAATAGGAAATGTGGAATATTCTATAGTAAACACTACAGTACTTTAAAATATTTTACTAAAAGTGATACTTGCCATTTGGATGAAACATCTTAGAGACAAATCTAACTGTAGGTGGTTTATTCGGATATTCTTCAGTGAATTCTATCGTGAGTTTAAATGTTCCTGTAGTTACAAAAGAAAGATTTAAGAAAATGTATTTATCACTTTGTCAGTAGTACTTTGTTTTTAATGCCATGAGGGTTTTCAAGCATTAAATAATTAAACACAAAGATACAGGGTAGAGAGGAGACACCAGGTAAGAAATACATCTCTAGGAATTGCTCTAAAAATACATCTTTAGGAATTGTTCTAAGAATTACTCAAACGTGTTTTTTTTTTTTTTTTTGCTATTATTCTCCAAACTTTAAGACAGCCCTCATAAACTCAAAATTACTGCCTGCAGGATAACTTTAACCACTGTACATTTTGAAAACATTCTTAAAATGACAAGAAACTGGGCCCAAAATTTGGCCTTTTTTGGGAGACTGAAAGACCTCAAAGGCCTAATTTAGGCAGCTACCATCTTAAACTCTCCAGTGATTTTTAAATGGACTAGAAGTAATGAAAGCACAAAAGTTCAAAAACCAATGCTAGAAATACAAATCCATAATCAAGTTTTTTGTTTGTTTTTCTTTTGTTTTTTTTTTAGTTGGAGTCTCACTCTGTCACCTAGACTGGAGTGCAGTGGCCGCTCCTGGCCACCGCAGCCTTGACCTGCTGCTAGGCTCCAGCGATCCTTCCGCCTCAGCCTTCCCAGTAGCTGGAACTACAGGCGTGCACCACGCCTGTGGTTGATTTATTGTAGAGATGAGGTCTCGCCAAGTTGCCCGGGTGGGTCTCGAACCCGCGGGCTCGGGCAATCCACTCACCTTGGCCTCCCAAAGCGCTGGGATTACAGGCTGAGCCACCGAGCCCGGCCCTACATTTCTTTCTTTTTTTTTTTTTTTTTTTTTTGAGTTGGAGTCTCACTCTGTTGCCCAGACTAGAGTGCAGTGGCACACTCCTGGCAACTGCCGCCTTGACCTACTGGGGTCCATTGATCTTTCCACCTCAGCCTTCCAAGTAGCCAGAACTACAGGTGCGCGCTACCACACCAGGCTAATTTTTGATTTATTGTAGAGATGAGGTCTCGCCAAGTTGCCCAGGCGGGTCTCGAACCCATGGGCTCAGGCAATTCACTCACTTCGGCCTCCGAAAGCGCAGGATTACAGGCTGAGCCACTGAGCCCGGCCTCGAGTTATTTTTTAAAATAAGTATTAAGTGTTTTCTGGTTCCTTTTCATGTAGTGACTCTATAATGAAAACTTAATTGAATTTAAGCCAGAAAAAAACTTCATAGTCCCTCTCAAAAACTCTTAAGTATGACTCATAAGGTACTTCACTATAAAATCAACTCAATTATTCACACTTATAGAGGGAAATAATGGCAGAAATAATTTTAAAATCACATTTGGTTTAGACTGCATTCATGTCTCCGGCAAATTTATCTTTCTAGTGTCTGTTTAGGCTACTATTGAAGTTATTTTTCTTGAATACATGTCAAAGAGGTCTGTGCTCAAATCCTTGCTTTGCTACCTACTATCTGTGAAACCTTAGAGAAGGCATTCCACTTGACTAAACCTCAAGTTCCTCATCTGTAAAATCAGATTAATGAAAGTACCCACCACATAGCATTGTTATGAGGTTTAAATGAGGGAAATATGCATAGCAGTGTCACAAAGTAAGTGATCGAAAAATAGAAGCAATGATTTTATTTATAATAATTCTAAAGTTTCACATCGCTAGACTGGCTGTAGGAGCCCAAAATAAAAAATCTAAACTTCACTATCAGTAAGAAATATACAATTAAGAAATTCAGATATTAAATATTACTTTTCCTTCTGGCCTATTATCAAATAGTCACGGCTAAATGCAAGTTGAATACTTATGTTAGTGGCCCACAAATTCCTTAACTTGAACTTTCTGCCTAGCACTTGCCCAGAATTTCAACAAAGAAGTTACTTACCTACCTACCAAAGAAGTGAATTGAAAGTGTTTTAAATACAGCTCATTTAGTATCTTGAGAAATAAAGCAATCTGTTTATGACTACTTAAATACAAATTAAGACTTACCCAAACCTTATTCAAAGTACACATTAAAAAGAGGACACTTCATATTTTTAGCCAAATTAAACAGTTAGAACCTCTTTAGTAAAACCCTCAATTTCAATTTTGAATTTGAAAACAAAGGTTAAGGACACTAAAAATCCTAGAATTCGTATTATCCAACTTGAGAAAAAGGCTAGGCTGTAAAGAAACTGAAAATTTAAACCTCATTATCATTATACGCAATTCATACTGACTTTGTTCATCTTCCTGAGGCTAAAACATTGTAAGGAAAATAGCAGCTGATCTATACACAGACCAGGGAAATTATACAAATGTGTTCAATGGTATATGGCAACAAGGATTGATACGGTTGAACTAGACAGTGTATGTTCTGCCTAAAGGCATTTACCAATTCAAATTTTTAAAGATACTGTGTTGGCCAAACACCTCCTGCAGCTGTTTTCTGCCATCTGGCCACCACTTTGTGACCCCTTGAGAAAGCAAAGTGCATGTACTTAAAAAAATGTTTTTGATAACTGAAAACTTTGATTTTTAAAGATAATAATCCAAACTCTTGATCTTTATTTACCTTAAAAATATCCTTAGTGGACTTTAAGAGATTAATTTTAAAAACAAAAAGTTTCCTATTTAAATTCTAAAGAATACACCTAGTATAAAAAGCAAATACTAGTACCATATCAAGTCTAGTAACAATTTTTAGATGATATGATGAAGAATATTATATTCCATAACCTCTGTATTCAGAATATATACCAACATGTTTTGACAAAGAAGCATTTCCTCCCAGTGTTCTGGTAGTGAAAGCTCTTGAGAACACATTCTTCTTACTTCAAGTGTGTGAAGTTAAATCAAAACACCCTTAAGGGTTCTTTTCTTAAAATCTCATCTCTAACTAGGGTCTGGCTGTTCCAGAAACTTCCATCATGAATGGTTTACAAGGAAGAAGCAAAAGTAGTTTGGGGGCTCTTAATTTATATAATCCATTGGAAATAGGAAAATCAACTATGTCACTTATCCCTAATCAGTCTTTTCCCTAACTGTAAATTCCCCAACTATAAATAAGGGGTATTCAAAAAATGGCCAAAAATATCTTTTGTAGCCACAGTCAGTGTTTCAAACACCTGAGGAAGCATCCATGGATAGCAGACTGTTCAACAGAATGAATCAGAAAAGGGTACTGTCATTTAGCCTGAGTAATTCCTTTCAGTAATGCCAGGACGGAGATATGCATCATCAAAAATAGAGCCAGTAATGTCAAAGGGGACAGTCCCAGAAGATAATAATTCCATAAGTACCTTTTCAATTCATACCACTTAAAACAAGAGAAATACCCTTGTATTTAAGTAGCCAACAGCAAAATGAAGTACTATTCATAAAGCTGTGCCCAGCATAAAACAGTCAGAGTAAAACAAGGAAAAAAGAAGCCCATGCAAACAAAGCCTACTACAGCTAAAGTAAATACACATAAATAAGCTTTAATCTGCACATAAAGCTTAAGTATAAAAAACTAGCACCAATCTAGTAGCGGAAAAATAAGTCTAGCTAACTCTTACTATGGATCAGTTAAAATGATTAACTACACCAAAGTAGTATGCCCTTAGAATCACTGTCTCCTGTTGTCATTTCTTTTTATTGCAGCCCTGAAGAGCAGTGATATTTACCCAGGGGGTAAAGGTAAAGAGGAAGCTAAAAATACTCAGGTTCACAGTTTCCTAGGGAAATCTAAGAATTTGAGACAAACTATACACTTAGTTGATACTGACTTACCTCACAACATTTTGGGGACTGGTAACATCAAAAAGCAATCCAACTCAGCAACATAAGGACACATTAAATAGTATGCAGAAATGTTTTTGTTCTCACCTTCAAAATGAAGTGTGTGTGTGTGTTTAAATACTATGTGACCAAAGGAAGATGAAATCATTGAGAAAAAAATAATTACAATGTTTTTCTTTTTTTAATATTCAAAGTAGTTAAAGAATTTCCTGAGTTCAAATACTTTTAATCATCCTTTAAAGGTATTGAGCTTTCAAAAAGCAATTAACAATTACACACACACACACACACACACACAACTTGAGTGCATACAAAACTATCAATGGCAATTTCCTGGTTATGAAATCATAGTATAGTCATTCAAGATGTTACCAAGCAGGGAAGGGTCTGTAGGAGGTGGGGGGAGAGACTGGGTGAAGGGTATAAAGAGTCTCTCTGTATTATTTCTTGCAACTGCACATGAACCGATAATGATCTAAACCCAGAAAGTTTTTTAAAAAGCAATTAGCATGTGTGTTTTAAAGAGTGAAGTACCTTCTAGTAGGTTGGACATTGGCCAAGAGGGTACATTAAGGCTAACCTCAATTTTGAAACTGCTTTGTGATTACTGACCATAACATCTTCATGAAAGCATACACTGCAAAACCATTTAAAAAACAAGAAACAATATCACACTCAAATGAGGCATGTAAGACCATCTTAAAGTAGTGAGGCTGACAGACATTCAATGTCATATTGTAGAAGCCAGACAGTCGTGTGCAAGGTATTCCTGCATCCATTCAACATCCAACAAACACACATTAAGCACCTGCTGAAGACAATCCGTGCCCTTCTGAACCAGAAGGTCTGCACTGACTATTAGTAACGGGTTGGTTTCATAGTAACATTGTATCTTGATGGGGGGCTGAATTTAATGGATTCACAGTGCAAGCTTCAAAATTCCTTAACACCAGTGGTATGATTGATTCTTTTTAAAAAATGACTGCCTTACCCAGATTTTTTTTTAAAAAGAAGCAAGAAAAAAGGTGCAGTACTAGCCAAGCAGACAATATCCAGAACAACCTGCCACACATTGGAATCCACTGGAGCCTTTGGTAGGCAGAGAGACCAGACAGAAGTAGATCCCTAAGTAAGAGACATTTCCGGGATGACTGGGAACCCTTTCCCCAGATGATCAGACTCCTGAAAGGTGAGTAAAGGAACTCTCTCTTACCATCCTCAAATGGGGTCCCTTCAGGCCTGCAACACAGAGAAAAACTGTCAATTCCTGCTTAAGGGGCTCCCTTTTCCCCAGCTCATCTTAGAGATGGCTATTCCGAACTCTGCCATCCCCACCTCTGGTCAACCACCGCCTGGGTCGGAAAGGCACTACAAATAGATGTTTTGGGCTCAGAAGCACAGTGCAGGCCGCCGCGCCTAATCTCCACCACTCTCCGCCCCGCCCCCCTAGAACCCCAAACGGTTCCCCTGGCAGCGGGAACTGAGCTAATCGAGGCACAGGCTCCGGGGAGGCGCCTAGGCCCGGCCAGACCCAAACACTCTCCCTTCTACCCTCTGCCTTTGCAAGGGGCCTGCCCCGGAGGGCACACTGGTCCGCTGGTGTCCCCCATCCCTCGCCACTGCCGCGGACGCAGACTCACCCAAAAATGACCGCGTTCCAAACCATTATGTTGTTCTCGGACGGAGCCCCGCTGACTCCAGCTGGAGGATCCTCCTGCAGCCTTCGGGGAGACAGACAGTGGCCCCCCAGTCCGGCACTCGCGCCCGCTCGCGGCTGCCCCCACCCCACCCCACCCGGTGCGCCCCGGACCCGCCCTGTGCCCTGGCCAGCAGCCCCCGGCCTCGGCTGTCCCCCTCGGTTTACCTCTTGAAGTCCCGCATGAGGCGCCGCCGAGCCGGGGTGGACATATCTCTAGCAGGGTCAGGGGTGGGGCATACACCGGAGTCCCGGGTTCCTGCGGCGGGTAAGGAGGCCGAGGAGGCTGAAGGAGCCGAAGAAGGCGAAGAGGAAGCACCCAGAGGAACGGCACTACCTCGCCGAAGTCGAGGGTCGGTCTGGCGCCGGCTAAGCACCACCCCGGAGTAGACGGGGGCTGAACCAAGCTGAAAGGAAAGAGGGGGAGGTGAACGCCGAACGCCGGACAGGCCATACCAAGACGGGGCGTGGGGGGGAGGGTGTGGAACGAAAGTTGCTTATGTCATTAAACCCCCGCGGGCTGCAGGGAGTGGTGCCGGGATGATCGTGGGTTGAGAGGCAAGCCGCGGGGCAGGTGAAAGCCGCAATTCACGACGGTTTAGTGGTGGAACAGGGTCCATCTGCACTTGCAATTCTGAGATAAACCCTGGAAAGTTTTCTGCTTTTTTTTCTTTTTCTTTCTCTTTCTCTTTCTTCATTTTTATTATTTTTTTTCTTTTGAGATCTGATCATGTATTAAAGCGCGCACTATAGCTAGGGAGGGGGGAGGAGAAGTTTGGAAGTCCCAAACTACAGGAGAAAGGAGTGGGCGGAGGCAAAACCGGTTTTCAAAAAGCGGGAACTCTGGGCTGCGCACCCCCTGTGGATACAGGAGACTGGGGTCGGGGGTTGGGTGGAAGGGAGACAACTGGTTAAAAACACTGCAAGTCAAAAGAATAAATGAGGCTTGATTATGAAAGGGAGCTGTAGATCCCTTTTCTATGGGATGAGCAGCAGGATTCGGATCCTAACATTCAGGCCAATGATCTCCCCAAAGCAGAATGAAATGCTATTGTGTGTTCTGGGGGAGGGAATGAGAGCTTAAGGCAAACAGAATAGGGTGTTTTCTGTTTGCTTGCTTGTTTATCTCTGGGCACTCACAATTTGGCTCTGGAACCACATTTTCCCTTGGCAGTTCAACAAACCAAGCGGCTACTAAATTTTCAGAAGAGTCCAAGGTATGAGAATATCCGACTGCAGAAAATTGGAAAGGCAGTGAGGTCCTGAAGTAAAAGCAACGGTAAGATGCACGTGGAAAAGCTGCAGGTTGCAGGGAAGAGTCACGGTTAGTACGTGGACCTGCAAAAGCAATAACAGTTTTAAAGGAGAGTTTGTAAAGGTCAATCCAAAATAACTTAGAAGGTAGGCATAATACACAGTTAAGCATTATTGAAAATACAAGAAAGGTAGGTTTGGGTTAAGTCATGAAGAGTTTTGAATGCCAAGCTAATGGATTCCTTGGAAGGCGATTAAGCAGGGAAGTGACATCATTGGAGCTGTGCTAATCAGAGCTTGGTCCCAGAAGCGAAGCTAGAGACTCTTGCAGTATTCTAGGTAAGAGATATTGAACTGGGCAGTGACAATAAAGAAGAGGAGGGGATGAATGGAGAGGACTTGGCAACAGATTGAATGTGGAGGCAAGAAAGAGGAAGGAGTCAACAGTGGCTGAAGCTCTAAGTAAGCTCCAAGACAACTGAGGATTTGAAGGTGACTTTGACAATTAGGGAATAGAGGGAGATGGAGAGGTTTGAGAAAGGAAATTTGTGATGAGACTTACTGAATTCATGGGACTGGTGAGACATCCACTTGAAGATGTCCAAAAGATATCAGATGTTCAGGAGTTTGTTTCTAACATGTGAGGCAGGAGGTGGTTGACAATAGTAGTCATTCTAGCTTGCTGCTTAACAACAGGTACCATCATGGCCAAGGATTTCTATCTCCCATTAACTCCAACATATCAGTTATGGCAAGTCTCTCTAATAGCATCACATTATGGTATGGCTGTGCTGAGAAGGGGATAAATAAATTTAAAGATCCTTCTTTTTTTTTCTTAGCCGAACACAATGACTCATGCCTGTAATCCCAGCCCTTTGGGAGGCCAAGGTGAGAAGATTGCCTGAGCTTAGGAGTTCAAGGTCAGCTTGGGCAACTTGGTGGAAACGCATCTCTACAATAAATCAAAAAAATTAGCCAGGCGTGTTGGCATGGGTGTAGTTCCAGCTACTTGGAAGGCTGAGGCGGAAGGGTCGCCTGAGCCCAGCAGGTT
>NW_007260062.1:97682-103372 GCF_000164805.1 Carlito syrichta | reverse complement strand
AGGGGAGAGAGAGAGAGAGAGAGAAAGAGAGAGCAAGCGGACCCATGTATCCTACTGGAGGTTATGAAAGGGACTGGGAAGCTGCTACTGAATATTAATGTCTGAAGTTCATTGAAAGATATAGAGGTATTTGAGTTTGTTGTGGCCTTGTCTGTTTTTTGAACCTCTTTTCTCTTTGTTCCTTGGACTACGTAATCAGAACAAAACTGGAAGCATAAACCAAAGCAGGTTGAAAGCCCCAGGCACCTGTATGGGAAGAGCATTCCCTGACTGCAGAATGGAATCACATTGCAGGATCACTGTGCCCCCACATTCCTCATCAGAGAAGCAGGGTTGTCATAGCAAGCAGCAATACAGCAGATTGTTTTCCAGCACAAATGATGATCAGGGTAGAACATACTGACTATAGCTCATTTTGGCCAAGTATTCCTTCCACCCCCTCTTCTCACCTTGATGTCTTGAAGAAATACCCTCTTCACAGCCAAGCACCACCCACACCCAAGATCTGGGGTCAAGAAACAAGAAGTATTTTCAATTTTTAAAAAAGTATGTTAGCCAGCCGGGCACGGTGGCTGTAGCATTTTGGGAGGCGGAGGTGAGAGGATTGCCTGAGCTCAGGGGTGCCAGACCAGCCTGGGTAACTTGGTGAGACCTCGTCTCTACAATCGATAAAAGAAAATAACCTGGGCATGGTAGCATGCGCCTGTAGTTCCAGCTACTTGGAAGGCTGAGGCAGAAGGATCGCCTAAGCCCCAGCAGGTCGAGGCCGTGGTGGCTGTGAGCATGCCACTGCACTCCAGTCTGGGCAACAGAGTGAGACTCCGACTCAAACAAACAAACAAGCAAAAAAAGTATGTTAGCCATGCAGCTGTGTTTTTTACAAGTCTTGGCAAACCCAGGGAAGATAAGAAATCCCAAATTGTCTATAGGCAAGGATTTCAGAATTTTCCTAAAAAAAAAGAAAGAGGACTGTAAAATATGAGAATATATGGCTAGGAAATTTGCAGAATTCCATTCACAAAGATTTCAAAATGCAGAGTAGATTCTGATTTCCCTGAACTAGTTTGGGTTAGAGAAATAAACAATCATTTTGTGCCTTATGTGGCTGTGAGTTTGTATTCCTGTTATCCAGTGAAGGCAAAAGACTCTTATTTTCCTAGTTTCCAACTCTATTGATGAAAGGTAGTACAAACAGCAACAAAGAAACAACAGAAATTAAAATAGAAAAGTACTTGACTCCAAGTAGTCAAGAGAATCACTTATAGGGAGAAATAAAATAAAATAAAATGTAACATAAGTCTGCAGCCAACAAGTTTTTTAGTGGCTCATTTGTTAGCCAAGCAAGGAAAACTATTTACTCATAGTGAATTACTTAAATTGTGCTTGATTGCAGAAGTCAAGGAAATATGCTCAAGAAAAATAAACTTGTTTAAGACAATTAGCCTTTTCAGAAAGAAAAGCGGCTCAAAGAGTTGAGAACATTGGAAGTGATATCAATAGTCAATTTAAAAACAGCAAAACACATCTCTCAAAAAATAAACAAAATTAGCTAAGTGTGATTGTGTGTGCCTGTAGCCCCAGCTACTTCGGAGACTTAGGCGGGAGGATCACTTGACTCTAGGTGTTTGAGGCTGCAGTGAGTTATGATCCTGCCACTACACTCCAGCATGGGTGACAGAGGGAGATCCTATGGAAGGAAGGAAGGAAGGGAGGGAGGGAGGGAGGGAGAGAAAGAAAGAAAATAAAAGAAAGAAAAAAAACTATTTCAAGTGGTTTTCCTTGGCTTTTGATGAGTCCGATGTTTTCCAATACTGTTTAGTTGTTGTTTACTTAAGGAGTCAATGCTGAATTTAAAGTGACTGAAGCACTGGTCTATATCTATAGTCTGTGTGGAACAACTACAGATGAGAATTTTTTTTTGTTTTTGAGTTGGAGTCTCACTCTGTCGCTCAGACTGGAGTGCAGTGGCCGCTCCCGGCCACCGCAGCCTCGACCTGCTGGGCTCCGGCGATCCTTCTGCCTCAGCCTTCCAAGCAGCCGGAACTACAGGCATGCGATACCGCGCCCGGCTAATGTTTAATTTATTATAGAGATGAGGTCTCGCCAAGTTACCCAGGCGGGTCTCGAACCCGCGGGCTCAGGCAATCCACTCACCTCAGCCTCCCAAAGAGATGAGAATATTTTTAAGGAAGTTAAGAAAACATGAATTCATACGGCCTGAAGTAGAACCTACTAAGATACATTACAGATATGTACGAAGCAAGAAAGCCTTAGTTAGACAAATGTTCAAAGCTTGTGAAAATATTAGTTTAAATCCTATGGCTGTACATTGTATCACTAAATAGCACGTACTTAACAAGAAAATATTTGAATCTTTTTTGTGTCATTGAACCAGTAGTGTCAACAGGAAACTTCATTTGCTCTCATGGACTAAATAAATCATTGTCAGTTTCATGAATTTTTTCAGAAGTAGAAGTTGACTATTTTTTTTTTTTTTTTGAGTTGGAGTCTCACTCTGTCGCCCAGACTGGAGTGCAGTGGCCACTGCAACCTCGATCTGCTGGGCTCCGGCGATCCTTCCACTTCAGCCTTCCAAGTAGCCGGAATTACAGGCATGTGCTACCACGCCCGGCTGATGTTTTTTGTTTTTTTTTTTTAAGTTGGAGTCTCACTCTGTTACCCAGACGAGTGTAGTGGCCATTCCCGGCCACCGCAGCCTCGACCTGCTGGGCTCCGGCGATCCTTCCGTCTCAGCCTTCCAAGTAGCTGGAACTACAGGTGCACGCTACTACACCCAGCTAATTTTGATTTATTGTAGAGATGAGGTCTCGCCAAGTTGCCCGCGTGGGTCTCGAACCCGCGGACTCAGGCAATTCACTCACCTCAGCCTCCCAAAGGCATGGGATTACAGGCTGAGCCACCGAGCCCGACTGAAGTTGACTATTTCTCACTTGCCCTACCAACAGTAATTCAATAGCTTAGCAGTGGCAATATTTTGAGACTTTTTGAACTCAGGGGCTGAGAATTGAAAATATTCTGAATGAGAAAAACCACCCTTGACCACTATTATTAAATACTAAATGGTTTTTGAAATTAGCTTTTGCTATAGGCTTGATAATATCTCTTAATGAATTTTACCTAACATTACAAGGCAAAAACAGTGTTTATTTGTGAAACTTCCGTAAAGTCATTCAATGAAATTAACAGTTTGAATCACCAGCCATGCCAAGTTGTTTTAATCACTTCCCGTGGTGTCAAAAGTTAAAACAAAAATCAAGATTTGCACTCCCACACAAATGTGGAGTGGATGTATTTCCTGAGTTTAAATGACAGTTTTAGCAGAGTTTTTTGGACTTTGATGCCACTCCAAAAGAAATTTCTGTATTTCAAAATCAATTTAATTGTGCAATTGAGGAGCTTCCAGCTAACCTTCAATGGGAAGTGATTAATCTGCAATGTAATGACATGCTAAAAGGCAAATATCAAGAGAAGAATCTAACAGAATTATATAAATGCCTTCTAAGAGATGAATGTGCTCAATTAAAATCACATGCTTGTGGATTGATACCAGTATATAACAGCACTTATCTATGTGAATTTTTTTCAAAGATAAAATACATAAAATCTCATTACAGATAAACTTTAACAGATGAATATTTGCATCCCATTTTGTTGATGGGAACACTCACTTTGATCCCTAATTATGTGAAATATCATCCGCCTTCATAAAATAATACCATCCTTCACACTAGTAGACCTTTATTGCAAAAAATTATACTTAATTATTAATATTTTGAATTTCATGAGTAAACATTTGTGGAAATTTGTTTTGTCTCTTGTTATGAAAGTACTTACACAATATTCTTGATTTTGCTTGTTGGTCCTCATAGCCTAAAATATTTTTTCTTTAGCCTTTTACAGAAAATATTTGCCCACCCTTGCACTAGACTAAGGAACATGAAGGGTGAGATATGTATAATTTACCACTGTACAACCAGTGTATAGCACAGTGCCTGCCACACAGTAGAAGATCAATAAATGCCAAATAACATAATCATAAGAATGACATTGGAATAAGACCTAATGAACTAACACTATGATTTTCTAAGATATAAACTGATAGTTCTTTTATACTTGATTCATGTTCATTCAAGGGCTGGCAAATTGCTTTAAATTCCTATTGGTTTACATCTTGTGTATCTTGAACACTACACTTTTCTAGCCAAACTATCAATTTTCTAGTCACTGGCTACTGCTGTCTTCCGTAAGTTCTCTGTTAAAAGTATACTAGTTTGATGCCATCACTTGAACTATTCAAGTTATCCAACGTAAGCTGTCTCAATGTCCTTATTCTGGATTGCTCTAGGATCCTGTGCCCCAGAAAGAGAATTCTGGGAGAATTTCTTGGTTGGGGAAGTAAGGGTAAAAATGTTTCCTTATATCTAGAGCAAACAGAATTATTAAGATTTCTCAGTGGGACATGGTGACTCATGCCTGTAATTTCAGTGCTTTGGGAGGCCGAGACAGAAAGATCGCTTGAGGCCAGGAGTTCAAGACCAGCCTGGGTAACAAAGTGAGATCCTACCTCTACAAAACAAAACATAAACAAAAAATTAATAGAACATGGTGGTGCATGCCTATAGTCCAAACTAGTTGGGAAGCTGAGGGAGGAGGATTGCTTGAGCCCAGGAATTCAAAGTTACAATGAAGTATGATTGTGCCACTGCATTCCAGTCTGGGTGACAGAGTGAGGACTCAACTAAAAAAAAAAAAAAACCAAAAATAAAACCTTTCATTTTTTTTTGTTGGGCTAGGTGCAGTGACTCATGCCCATAATTCCAGCACTTTGGGAGGCTGAGGCAGGAGAATCCCTCGAGCCCAGGAGTTCGAGATGAGCCTGGACAACATAATAAAACCCTGTCTCTACCAAAAAAAGTTTTTTTTTTCTTTACTTGCAAATCATTTATATGATTAGAGTCTAGGATCAAGAATAAATAAAGAACTCTTACAACCCAACAATAAAGTGATCACCCAATTCAAAAATGGGCAAATGATTTGCATAGACATTCTTTTTTTAAAAACTTTTTTTTTCACATAAACATTCCTCCAAAGAAGATATCAAAGAAGATATATAAACTGCAAATGAGCACACGAAAAAATGCACTACATTAGCCATCAGGGAATGCCAATCAAAATTACAATGAGATACCACTTCAAACCCACTAGGATGGCTGTAATAAAACATATAGATAATAACAATTTATTGGCAAGAATTTGGGGAAACTAAAATCCACATACATTGCTGGTGGTAATGTGAAATTGTGCAGCTGTTTTGCAAAACACTCTGGTATTTCCTCAAAAAGGTTAAACACAGACTGACGATAAGACCCAGTGATTCCACTGAGGTAGACACCCAAGAAAACTGAAAAATAAGTCCTCACAAAAACTTGTACATGAATGTTTATAGTAGCATTATTTATTTTTTATTTTTTAAATTTTTTAATTTTTTTGAGTTGGAGTCTCACTCTGTTGCCCACACTGGAGTGCAGAGGCCGCTCCCGGCCACCACAGCCTCGGCCTGCTGGGCTCCGGCGATCCTTCCGCCTCAGCCTTCCTAGTAGCCGGAATTACAGGCATGCGCCACCACGCCCGGCTAATTTTTTTATTTATTGTAAAGATGATGTCTCGCT
>NW_007260062.1:88737-97463 GCF_000164805.1 Carlito syrichta | reverse complement strand
CAAAAAAAAAAAAAAAAATACTATTCAGCCATAAAAAGGAATGCAGTACTAAACAGAATGCACCTTGAAAACATCATGCTAAGTGAAAAAAACCAAATGGTCACATATTGTATCATTCAATTTATATGAAATGTGCAGAACAGTAGCCAAACACAGTGGCTCATGCCTGTAATCCCAATGCTTTGGGTGGCTGAGGTGGGAGGTTCCCTTGAGGCCAGGAGATAGAGATCAGCTTGGGCAATATAGTGAGACTCCAATAATGCTATTTAAAGTAATAAATGAACAAAATCCAAAAAAGAATTGTCTAGAATAGGTAAATCTACAGAGACAAAAAGTAGATTTGTGGTTGCCGGGGGCTGGGAAGTGGTGGGTATAGGATTTCTTTTAGAGATGATGAAAATGTTCTGGAATTAGATAGTGGTGATGATTGCACAACTTTGTGAATATACTATTATTCAATTAGATACTTTAAAAAGGTGGATTTTATGTTATGTGAATTATATCAACTAAAAAAAAGATGTCTCTACTTCTTTAGGTACCCACCCTGAATACGCTCATTAAATCAAAATTATAGTTAGAAACACTTACAATCTGTATTATGCATATAAAATATGTATAGTCCTCTGATATATTTGGTTTTATACACACATACACACACACACACATATATATGCATTCGTGTATAGAAATATAAATAATTTAAATAATGCTAAGAGTGTCACAACCGGCTGGGCTCGGTGGCTCAGCCTGTCATTCCAGCACCTTGGGAGACCAAGACGAGTGGACTGTCTGTGCCCGCGGGTTCGAGACAAGGCCGGGCAACTTGGCTAGATCTC
Organism: Carlito syrichta; assembly: GCF_000164805.1. Classification (NCBI taxonomy): domain Eukaryota; kingdom Metazoa; phylum Chordata; class Mammalia; order Primates; family Tarsiidae; genus Carlito; species Carlito syrichta. The sequence continues at coordinate 96,627 of NW_007260062.1, read as the reverse complement.
ATCCCTACAATAAATCAAAAACTAGTCGGGTGTGGTAGCGCGTCTGTAGTTCCGGGTACTTGGAAGGCTGGGGCGGAAGGATCAGCAGAGCCCAGCAGGTCGACGCTGGGGTAGCCGTGGGTGTGCCACGGCGCTTCAGCCTGGGCGACGAAGTGAGACTCCAACTCAAAAAAAAAAAAAAAAAAGTGCCACAAATAAAACAGTCCCACGGCAAAGTAAGTTTTGGCGCCAGGCGGGCCCCCGTGCAGCATAGCCTGATGGGACAGTCCGGAAGTTTATAGGAAGAGTACTCCTAACACGTGACTAACGTTGCAGAAGGGAGAAGACGCAATGCACGCCTGTGACGTCATTTCTACGCGACCATCTTTCTTGGCCTTCAGTTTTTTTGGCTGTTCCTTTGCGCTATGCCGAAAGTAGTGTCCAGGTCGGTAGTTTGCTCCGACACCCGGGACCGGGAGGAGTATGACGACGGCGAGAAGCCCCTCCACGTGTACTACTGTCTGTGCGGCCAGATGGTCCTGGTGCTGGGTGAGTAGTCGGGAACAGGGGAGCGTCTGCAAGGAGCGAGACTTTGGGTTCTTGAGGTGAATTTCTCTGGCTGTGATCTGAGAGCCGTCACTCATTAAAATCCTCCCTACACTTTCCCGCCGCACTCCAGGGCATTAAAAAAATGTTTTCTGTTTAAGTCTGTAACTATCCAGACTTCCCTCAAAACTAATTTCTTCTTTCAGAAAAAAAATACTGTATTTCCTTCTCAATCCATTATTGTCAAAAGCTCCCGCCTCTAGAAACTGTATTTAAAGATGCTGTAATAGCTCTCATCTCGGTACAAACGAAAATAAAACCCTCCATTGATCAAATAAACCCCTCCAGCTATAACCCCATTTCGTTGCTTCTTTTATAGCAAAACTCCTCAAAAGAGTTGCCTGTTTTGACTGTATCTGCGTCCTCACTTCTCGTTCCCTCACTTCAGGCAGGCTTTCCTTCCAACCTCATTATTTAAGTCAGATTTTTAGTTACTAACTGAACTCTCTGTTGCTCTGTTACTAGTTCCAGTGGTGGCGGTGGTGGTGGTTGTTAGTATTATTTTGAGTTGGGGTCTCGCTCTGTCGCCCAGGGTGGAGGGCAGAGGTAGCAATCATAGCTCACCGCAGTCTCGACCTCCTAAGCTCAAGTGATTCTCCCACCAAAGAGCTGGGATCACAGGTGTGAGCCACAGCGCCTGGCCTCTCCAGTGGTTAATTTTCCAGTGTTGATTTTAATCCTCCTGTCAGTGGCATTGGACAGAGACAGCCACTCCCTTCTTTTTGAAACATGTTTTCTGCCTCTAAGACTTCAAACTCTCCTGACTTTCCTCCTGTCTCAGATTTTGCCCCTTCTTGTCTGGCTCCTGCTTGTCTCTCAGACTTTTAGGCATTCCAAGGCCCAAGATCTCAATACTCACTCTCTGGGTGAACGCAATCATTTCCAGGCTTTAAATGCCACTTATATGTTGATAACTCCCAGATGTTCACATTTAACCTGCACTTCTCCTGAAACTCCAATTGCCTATTCAACATCTCCTTTTAGATATCTAATGGGCCTCTCAAATATATAATGTTCAAAATTGAATTCATGATCCCTTACACCCTGCTCATACAGTCTTCCATGTTGCATTCAGTGGCACCACTATTCACTGGTACCACTATTCATCCATCCAGTATCTCAGACTGAAAACCTGGAATTATTCTTGGCTCCTATCTCTCACATACCTTACATCTGTCCAGTCCATCAACAAATCCTGCAGGTGTATCCCTGAATATGTACCCAGGATCTGACTACTTGTTACTGCTTCCATTTCTACCACTTCCATCAACAAATCCTGCAGGTGTGTCCCTGAAAATCTACCCAGGATCTGACTACTTCTTACCACCTCCATTTCTACCACTCTAGTCCAAGCTACCACCATCTCTTTCCTGGATTGGCACCATAGTCTGTTGCTCTCCCTGCTTCCACTCTGTTTCCACTGGTCATTTTTCCATACAGCAACCAGAGTCCTGTTAAAACTGGTAGTTTTGTATAACTCTGAGAATAAAACCAAAGTCCATACCAAGACCGTACGTGAGTAGGCCTCTAGCTGTCTCTCAGACGTGGCCTCCTAGCAGTCTTCCCCTTGCTCACCGCACTCCAGCCACAGTGGCCTTCTTGCCTTATCTCCATCATGTCAAAAATTTTCTGCCCTCTTGGGCCCTTGGAATTGGTATTTCTTCTGCCCCAAAGACTTTTTCCTCAATGCTTCCTTACTTCATCCAGGTCTCTGCTGAAATGTCACTTCCTTAGAGAACTCTTCCCTGACTCCCTTATCTAAAATAGCATCCCTGTTGCTCTTTGTCCTCTTACCCTGCCTAATTTTTTATTAGTACTTATTATCCAAGATCACATTATTTAATTATTATATTTTGCCTTTCCCACTAGAATGTAAGCTTCATCAGGGACGAGACTTTTTCTGCTTTGTTCTTTGCTGAATGCCCAGCACCATGTTGGAACAGTGCCTGGCACATAGAGAGCCCTCATATTTATTAAATAAATGAATTCTTGATGAGAGTGGTGGAAAGAGCAGGGCTTTTGAATCACTTAGAGTTGTGTCTGAATTCTTGTTCTGCTTCTTATCAGATGTGTGATAGATCTCTTACCCTTTCTAAGCCTCAGTTCCCTCGTCTTTAAAATGGGAACAATAAATCTCTACTTTAACTGTTCATTGTGAAGAGTAAATGAGTTAACATATAAACTGCCTAGTGTTTTCTTTTCTTTTTTTTTTTTTTTGAATTGGAGTCTCACTCTGTTGCCCAGACTGGAGTGCAGTGGCCGCTCCCGGCCACCGCAGCCTCGACCTGCTGGGCTCCGGCGATCCTTCTGCCTTAGCCTTCCGAGTAGCCGGAATTACAGGTGCGCGCTACCAGGCCCGGCTAATTTTTTTATTTATTGTAGAGATGAGGTCTCGCCTGCCCAGGAGGGTCTTGAACCCGCCGGCTCAGGCAATCCACTCACCTCAGCCTCCCAAAGGCGCGGGATTACAGACTGAGCCACCGAGCCCGGCTGTGCCTAGTGTTTTCTAATTCCTCTTCTCACCTCCTCCTTTAATCTCTAATCACTCTGACCACTTGTCTTTTTCTGTGACCCTTTAGCTACTTAATTTGCATTATACCAATTTTCAGTCTGCTTTATAACTGTACCTAATTTTTTTTCCATATGTTTTCATTGTTTTCCGATTAAAACTCCTCCAACTAGGTTGGGTCATTTGTGTACTATAAATGTCATATCCTTTACCCTCTCTCTCCTTTTCTTTTCTTTTTTTTTTTTGAATTGGAGTCTCACTCTTTCACCCAGGCTGGAGTGCAGGCGATCCTTCCATCTCAGTTGGAGTCTCACTCTGTCGCCCAGGTTGCTGGGCTCCGGCGATCTTTCCGTCTCAGCCTTCCAAGTAGCTGGGACTACAGACGTGCACTACCACACCTGGCTAATTTTTTGATTTATTGTAGAGATGAGGTCTCACCAAGTTGCCCAGGCAGGTCTCGAACCCACGGGCTCAGGAAATCCACTCACCTCAGCCTCCCAAGGCTCAGGATTACAGGCTGAGCCACCGAGCCTGCCTTCTCTCTCCTTTTCTTAGCACAAATCTGCTTTTCCCAATGCTTCTTCATAGGCGTTCCAGGAGCTTGATTGTCTCTTCTGATTCTAATACACTGTAACAGAAACCAAGTATAGGATGATCACAGAAATGCTCAGGTACTTCACTTGCAGTGCCAGGATGGACTTTTCAGATAATATAATCCACCCATCTTTCAAATGAGGAAAAAATCTCTAGAGGAGGAAGTAATTTGCCAGAGATCATTGGATAGTTACATAGCTGGGACCAAAACCAAGGTCTCCTGACACAGGTCATTTTTAGTTGGAAAATGCAATAATAGGTTTCAATAAGCATAGTAATTATAGTAGAACATTATAGTGCTAGGGGCCCCACTGAAAACTTCTGATTGACTTAGGATGTTTTGCAGTGACTCTAGTGACCAACTCTTTCCCCATTCCTGCAGATTGTCAGTTAGAGAAATTGCCCATGAGGCCCCGGGACCGGTCCCGTGTCATTGATGCAGCCAAACATGCCCACAAGTTTTGTAACACAGAAGATGAGGAAACCATGTATCTTCGAAGGTAAGTGGTTGATACTCTCTGTCTAGGATTTCCCTATTTTGTAGGAGTCTATTTCTGAAGAATATAAATATCCCATCTGGTGTTGAACAAGTCACCCAGTTCGGCCCAGTACTTTGACATTTTTGGTGGTTTTCTAGCTTTTGTTAATGCAGCAGTATCTTTATTGTGCTTTGTTGAAATGATGCTCAAATGTGATTCTGTTGTCATTTGAATGAGTTCATTTAACCTGTAATCTTGTAGAACACAGCATGTGCCAGGCACTGAGCTAGGTACTGGATCTGTGATGAATAAGGTATGATCTTTATCATTAAAGAGCTCATGACTCAGTGAGGGAACGATTGGCCCATTGTGATAGGAAAAAATACTGGTATTGTGAACAAAAGGCTATGGAAAAACGGGTGGAAGTGGGTCGTTCACCCTGAATTGTGGTCAGGAAAGGCTCCAAAAATGATGACATTTGTGTTTGGCCTGAACTAGAGTTTCACCATGTAGATGAAGGGGATGAAGAACATTCCAGATGGAAAGAATACAGACGCATTAAAAGCATCAAACACAGGGCAACCTCTTTCAGGTCCCCTCCTGCTGTGGGAGCTTTTCTATCTTCTTAATGATTCCTATTTCCTCAAAAAAAAAATCAAACACAGTATGTTTGAGAAATTTGGATAACCCTTTGTGGCTGGAGTACAGGTTACTTTACAGGAAGGGATTTATGCATACTGGGGTGAAGACAGAGTAAAATGCTGAATTGGGCAAGTTTAGACTTAATCTGTAGGCAATGAGGAGCTGTCTCAGTTTTTTTAAGCAGGGAAGTGACGTGACTGGATCTGTTTTAGATGTGGGAGTCCCTGGTATACATGGGAATTGAAACCTGGGAACGGATAGAATTACATAGAAAGCATGGAGCAAGAAGAGAGAACTGAAGATTTAAAAGGCAGACAAAAGAATTGGAACAGAGCCAGGAGAGCCTCGTGATGTGGAAAACAAGAAGACAGTTTCAAGAAGTGTGTGGGGCCTGGTTGGGGGAAGGGGGGCTGGTGGTCAGCAGTAGGTGCCAGAAGCCATAGAAAGGTCAATCCTAGGGAATTAAAATGTCCATCCATTCATTCAGCAAGTATTTCATTTACTGAACTCCTATTATATATCAAGTATTATCCTAGAAGCCTGGAACATACCAGTGTATTAGTTTTAGTTTGCTATAGCTACCATAATAAAGTACCACAAACTGGGTGGCCTAAAACAACAGAAATGAATTATCTCATAGTTCTAAGGACAGACTTGGTGGCTCACACCTGTAATCCAAGCACTTTGGGGGGCCAAGGCAATCAAGGATTGCTTGAGCCCAGGCATTTGAGATCACTATCGGCAATGTAGCAAGACCTCATCTCTACCATAAATTTTAAAAAGTAGCCAGGCGTCGTGGTGCATGCCTGTATTCCCAGCTACTCGGGAGGCTAAGTTGGAAGGATTGCCTGAGCCCAGGAAGTCAAGGCTGTGGTGACCCATGATCATGCCACTGCAGTCCAGCCTGGACAACAGAGTAAGATGCCTTACTAAAAGAAAAAAAAATTGTTCCATGGTTCTGGAGGCTAGAAATCTGAAATCAAGGTGTCAGTAAGACCATATTCTCTCTGAAGATTCTAGGGAGGTTCTTCCTTACACCTTCTTGGCTTTTGGTGTTTGCCAGCAATTTTTGGTGTTCCCTGGCTTGTAAATGCATCTCTCTAGTTGCTGCCTGCATCATCATATGGCATTCTTTCTGTGTCTCTTCTTTTTTTTTTGAGTTGGAGTCTTACTCTGTCGCCCAGACTGGAGTGCAGTGGCACGCTGCCGGCCACTGCAGCCTCGACCTGCTGGGCTCTGGCAATCCTTCCACCTCAGCCTACCAAGTACCTGGAACTACAGGCATGCGCTACCACGCCTGGCTAATTTTTTGATTTATTGTAGAGATGAGGTCTCGCCAAGTTGCCCAGGCAGGTCTCGAACCCGCAGGCTCAGGCAATCCACTCACCTCAGCCTCCCAAGGCGTGGGATTACAGGCTGAGCCACCGAGCCCAGCTTGTGTCTCTTCTTATAAATACACCAGTCCTACTGGATTAAGAACCCATCCTATTCCAGTATGACCTCATCTTAACTATAATATCTGCAACTACCCTGTTTCCCGATAAGGTCACATTCAGAGGTTCCTGGAAGGATTTGAATTTTTAAGGGACACTGTCCCACCCAGTACAACCAGTAAATAAGCAAAGAACCCTACCCTTATGGAACTTTAGTGTTGCACTGGAAAAAGCTACAGGCTGACATCTAACTGTGTTTAATTTAAGAAACCAACTGTTGTTAGCTCACACTAATGAAAAGAGTCAGAAACTGCTACTAGATAACTTTCAGTAGCGAATCAGGCAAAAAGCACCATTATGACATCTGGACTTTTAGAATTGAAAATAAAATTGGTTATATACAAGATACAGCTGGGAGCACAGATGATAACATTTATGAAATTTGCAAAGGAAGGCCCTCCAGGAGACATTGGGGAGAAATTTCATTGTGGTATATAGGAAGGATTTTTTTTTTTTTTTTTGAGTTGGAGTCTCACTCTGTCGCCCAGACTGGAGTGCAGTGGCATGCTCCTGGCCACTACAGCCTCGACCTGCTGGGCTCTGGCAATCCTTCCTCCTCAGCCTTCCAACTAGTTGGAACTACAGGTGTGTGCTACCATGCTCGGCTAATTTTTTATTTATTGTAGAGATGAAGTCTCGCCAAGTTGCCCAGGCGGATCTCGAACCCGCGGGCTCGGGCAATTCACTCACCTCAGCCTCCCAAAGCATGGGATTACAGGCTGAGCCACCGAGCCTGGTCATAGGAAGGTTTATGAAGAAAATACTCTAATATCTAAGGTTAATTCATTCTCTTAAGTTTTTGCTCCCCCTATTGTTTAGGTTTATGATTTTGAAAATTATCAACCGATTATCTTTAGGATCACTAAAATAATTATTATATATTATATTTATATATACTTTAATTATGATAGTATTATATATATTAATATGTATTATTCAGTTAATGCAACAGGCTCCTATGGCATTATAAGGCAGAAGTTCTTACTTCCAGGCCAGAAAATTTCTGAGTGTCCTAGACTGAGCTAGGAACCCAAAATCTGACCACCTTGATCCTAGAGGTAAGCCAGCTCTAGGCCTAGTCCTAGTGCTAGGTGCCCAGGCTGGTGGTCTCTAGCTAAGTGTCTGTTAGGCCACAGCTCTTTGAGCTTACCAACAAAGGCATGCTAAACTTCCTCCTTGGTTGACATAGTTCCTGCTTTAATCATGAACAGTCTTTCCAAGGACCCACTCAGTGAGCTCCCATGTTGGCCAGGGTAGGATTTTGGTCAGCTCTTAACCTTCCTATTTTTTATACAGTTGAGTCTGGGGAGCACCAGTTAGTAAAATATAGCAGTCTGTCCAATATGTTCTGGAGCCCATCACTTTCCATCTCTAAGACTCTCCATTAACTCGTTTGCTTGTGGATATCTAGTTGTCCCAGCACCATTTGTTGAAAGGACTGCTTTTCCCCATTGAATGGTCTTGGCATCCTTGTCAAAAATCAGTTAACCATGTAGTATGAATTTATTCTAGACTCTCAGTTCTATTCCATTGAATATGTCTGCCCTTATGCCGGTATCACCTTGTCTTTTTTTTTTTTTTTTTTTTT
>NW_007260062.1:73982-88255 GCF_000164805.1 Carlito syrichta | reverse complement strand
AGGTTGAGGCTGCAGTGGCAGGGAGTGGCCACTGCACTTCAGTCTGGGCGACAGAGTGAGACTCCAACTCAAAAAAAAAAAAAATTGTTTTGGCTATACTGGATTTCTTGTAATTCCTTATTTTAGGAATTCCTAATTTTCGGATCAGCTTAAATTTCTGCAAAACAATCAGCTAGGATTTTGGTAAGGTTTGTGTTGAATCTGTAAATTAATTGAGGAATGTTGCCGTCTTAACAATAGTAAACCATCTAGACCATGAGCATGAAGTGTCTTTATATTTATTTAGGTCTTGTTTATTTGTTTTCAGTGTACAATTCTTATACTTCTTTTGTTAAATTTATTCCTCATGGTGAATAAAAGTAGTGAGAGTGGCACCCTTATCTTGTTCCTGATGTTAGGGAAAAAGCTTTTAGTCTTTCACCATTAAGTTTGCTGTTAGCTTATGTGGTGGTATGTATATATAGTTATGTGGACACACACACACACACACACACACACACACACACACACACACACCACCACTACCACCACCACATAAACTAGCAGCATGTGGTGGTGTATATATAATGGTGGAGTGTGTGTGTATGTGTGTGTGTGTGTGTGTGTGTGTATGTGTATGTATAATTTTTTTTGAGTCAGGGTCTCACCCTTTTGCCCAGGCTGGAGTGCAGTGGCATGATCACAGCTCATGGCAGCCTCCACTTCCTGGGTTCAGGTTATCCTTCCACTTTACCATCCCAAGTACCTGGGACTAAAGACACATGCCACCATGCCCAGCTAATTTTTTGTAGAGATGAGGCTTTACTATGTTGCACAGGCTGGTCTCAAACTCCTGGGCTCAAGCAATTCTCCCACCTCAGCCTCCCAAAATGCTGGGATTATGAGCCTGAGCCACCATGCCTGGCCAACCAAGATGTATTTCTAAGTGAACACAAATAATATTTGCCTCTGGGAAAGGAAACTGGGTGAGTGGAGGATATTTACTTTTCATTTTATATTCTTTTTTTTTTTTTTTTTTTTTTTGAGTTGGAGTCTCACTCTGTCGCCCAGACTGGAGTGCAGTGGCCACTCCCGGCCACCGCAGCCTCGACCTGCTGGGCTCTGGCGATCCTTCCGCCTCAGCCTTCCAAGTAGCCGAAACTACAGGTGTGTGCTATCACACCCGGCTGATTTTTTTATTTATTGTAGAGATCAGGTCTCGCTGCCCAGGCGGGTCTGGAACCCGCGGGCTCAGGCAATCCACTCACCTCAGCCTCCCAAGGCGCAGGATTACAGGCTGAGCCACCGAGCCCGGCTTATATTCTTAAAATATAAAATGCCTGTTAAAAAGTTAAAGAAGGTCAGGTATGGTGGTTCAAACCTGTAATCCCAGCACTTTGGGAGGCCAAGGCGAGATAATTTTCTGAGTCCAGGGGTTTGAGACCAGCCTGGGCAACGTGGTGAGACATCGTCTCTACCATAAATCAAAAAATAAGCCGGGCATGGTAGCACGCGCTTGTAGTTCCAGCTACTTGAAAGGCTGAGGTGAAAGGATCGCCTGAGCCCAGCAAGTCAACTCAAAAAAAAAAAGTTAAACAAGGGAAGGGGAAGTGAGGAGGTCAGTCAGAAGTTGTTACAGTAGTCCAGGGAGTTGATAATGGTGGTGTAGGCCAAGATGGAGACAGGAAGGTAGAAAAGAGCAGACAAGTTTAAGATCTTTTTTTTTGGAGATAAAATCCATAGGATTTGCTGATAAAGTGTGGGTGATGAGAGAAAGAGAAAAATTGAGGATGAGAGGTTTGTGTTAAGCAATTACATGGGCAGGATTTAATCCTTGGTTATCTAAGGCCAATATTGTGTGGGCTCTTGAGCTTGACTGCCTGGGCTTGGATTTAACCTCCTCTGCTTCCTAGCTCTGTGACCTTGGGCAACTCATGTGATGCTTTGTGCTTAGGTTCCCTCATCTGTAAAGTAGGAATAATAATGTGTCCTACCTTACAGGGTTGTTGTAAGGATTAAATGAGTTAATACATGTATAATTTAGAATAGCTCCTGGCTCATAGTGAAAGTACTGTAAGTCATTGCTGCTATTATTGTTGTTATTATTATAACTGCTGTTGCTACTAGGACTAGGACTACTTTACTGCTCCTCCTCCTCTTCCCTCTGTCAGGGAGATACCTGACCCATGTCAGGGGCTCAGTAGATGTCTGTTGAAGGAAGGAGGAAATGTTTAATAAGTTGATCTATGAAATGAAAACTTTTGAAAGGCCCTCTGAAGAAATGGGATGGTGAGGTTAATAGGTTATGAGATTTGTTCATATTGTTTTACTTTTTAATTTCCATTTTTTGTGTAGGCCTGAAGGCATTGAGCGGCAATACAGGAAGAAGTGTGCAAAGTAAGTATTAACATTGTGGGTTTCTCTAAGCATAGGCAAATAGAAGCATACTGTATGAGGAAAATAATTATTTGGATACAATTCGCTGTTATGTCTTTATCTTTATCATCTCAATTGCCTTCAGACTTCAGCTAACACAAATACCAGTATGCTCCCTCAAAAATGAGTTTTTAAGAGTATAATTTTTTAAAAATTGAGATGTAGTTTATATATAACAAAATTTGCCCATTTTAAGTGTACAATTTGATGAGTTTTGACAAAAGTATTTAGTCATGTAACACCACCACCATCCTGATCTAAAACATTCCAGCACCCCATGTTCCTTTTGTAGTTAATCCTCTTCTCTACCCATCTCCCCGGTAGGCACTGATGTGCTTTCTTTCACTATATGGTTTTGCCTTTCCTAAAAATTAATGTAAATTCTACAATATGTGTTCTACTGAGTACAATATGTACCTGTTGCACCTGGTTTATTTCACTTAATTTTTTGGGATTCATCCAAGCTGTTATGTGTATCAGTTATACGTTCCTCTTTATTGCTGAGTAGTATTTCATTGCACCACATTTTGTTTACCCATTCACCCATGGAAGGGTGTTTTGAGTTGTTTCTGGTTTGGGCTATTGCCAGTATAGTTTCTATGAACATGTCTAGTATAAATCTTGATGGAGACGTGTTTTCTCTTGGAACGGGACTGCTGGGTCATGTGGTAAATGTAACGGTGTAATTTAATCCAGACCTATTTATAAAGTTTATTACAGGACCATAGACTTACAATAGAACCTTAGTTTAAAGAGCATTATTTAGAGAAAAAAAAAAAAAAATTCCAGCTTTAGGCTGTTAATAGTGAGAATATTAAACTATAGTAAGTTCAGTTTTGATGTAACTACAGTCACATTTTGGCTCTCAGAGGACTCAGACTAGGAGAATTAAAGCAGAGGAAAATAGATAAGAAGGCATTTTAGATCGAGTGTGGTGGTTCATGCCTGTAATCCTAGCACTTTGGGAGACTGCGATGGGAGGATTGCTTGAGCTAGGAATTCAAGAACAGCCTGGACAACTTAGTGTGATCTCATCTTTACAAAAAAAAAAATCGACTGGACGTGGTAGCACATGCCTGTAGTCCCAGCTACTCAGGAGGCTGAGATGAAAGGATCACCTGAGCCCAGGAGGTGGAGGCTGTGGTGAGCTGGGATCATACCACTGCACTCCAGTCTGGGCAACAGAGTGAGACTCCCCCCCCCCCCACAAAAGGCATTTTAGCTCCAAGCCACAGTGGATTTATTAATTTGGTTTTATCATGCCTTATATAGGTCTACTTTATTTAGCTGAAAAAGCATAGTAGTGGCCAACCAAAGAAAGTGGTAATTACTCCAGAAATTAGTTTGCCAACTACTGCAATGGAATCTTTATGCTTCCTCTTGACACTGCAAAGACAAAACAAAAAAGCCAGACGAAATGCCCAAACTAGTTACCCAGATGCCTGGGAAGAATGGCAGCAGTTTTGACTGAAAAGTGATCAGTAAGTAGCATAAGTCAGCTGTTCCCAAACGTGTCTTATGATAAGAATCACTTGGGATGCTGATTAAAATGACAGATTCGCAGGCCTCACCCTCATTTGCTGAATCGAGATCTTTTGGGGAAGGACCTAGAAATCTGATCAGCAATTTTAACAAGCACTTAAGTGATTCTTATCCAGTAGTTTTAGGAAACACTGGGAAGAGCTTTATGCCACAAACAAAACTATTTCCAGAGTTTAAGCTCACTTTGTGAATCACTGTTTTGGTAATTTGGATTCTGAGTTCTCCCAGAGATTCACTGTGCCATTGCAGGTGTGGACTGCCACTCTTCTACCAGTCCCAGCCGAAGAATGCTCCCGTGACCTTCATTGTGGATGGAGCAGTAGTCAAGTTTGGCCAGGGCTTTGGGAAAACGAACATATATACTCAGAAACAAGAGCCTCCTAAGAAGGTAATTATCATTGAAGGAGACAGACTGCTTAATATAGCTACAGATCTAGCCCAAATTTTTAAAGAGGATTATAGTGCATGAGAAATTGCTCATTATGGATGCATTCTTTATTAAGACTGTGCCATTTTTGTGTATAAGCAGACGCTACAGAATTATAACATCTATTATGTGTTCTTTTTTCTTTCCTACAGTTGCCTCGTGAGTAAGGTTAGAAATTATATGGTTTTTATTCATTTATTTCCTTCAAAATGTTCTTTTACAGAGAGATGTTATCTGTTATTTTGCACATTTTTTAAACAATTAAAAACAGAATGAATTAAGCTAATTTAAAAATATATTTTAAATACCCTTGATGGGTCAGATGTGGTGGCATCTCCTCCCTTTGGGAGGCTGAAGCAGTAGGATCACTTGAGACCAGCCTGGGCAACATGGTGAGATCTCGCCTCTAAAAAAAAAAAAGTCAGGTGTGAGGCATGCCTGTAATCCCAGCTACTTGGAAGGCTGAGACAGGAGGATCATTTGAGCCCAGGAGTTTAAGGTTGCAGTGAGCTATGATTGTACCACTATACTCCAGCCTGTGCAGCAGAGTGATACTCTGTCTCTAAGGAAAGAAAAAAGAGGACCCTTCACAGGCGCAGTGTAGTGGCTCATGCCTATAATCCCAGCACTTTGGGTGGCCGAGACAGGAGGATCACTTGAGGCCAGGAGTTCAAGACCAGTCTGAGCAACATTAAGTATTAAGGATTCTTCTTTTTTTTCTTCCTTCCTTCCTCCTATTTTTTTTTTTTTGTGAGACCTTTTTTCTACAAAAATAGAAAAATTAGCTGGGCATGGTGGCATGCACCTGTAATCACAGCAACTTGGGGAGTCTGAGAAGGGAGGATTGCTTGAACCCAGGAGTTCAAGGTTACAGAGAGCTCTGATCAAACCGCTCTACTCCAGCCTAGGTGACAGAGGAAGACCCTGTCTCAAAAAAAAAAAAAAAAAAAAAAAAACTTGATGGAAAATGATAGAAAAATGTGATGTAAGCAAAAACATTGGTGCTTTTAGATAGGTCACCCTGTCCCAAAGAGGTAGTGTTTCCTCCAACACAGGCGTGTGCACATGGACACACTCACGGCTCATGGATTCTCTTGTGGTGAACTGAACTGACGCCTCTTCCTGCCACTCCAGGTGATGATGACCAAACGGACTAAAGACATGGGCAAGTTCAGTTCTGTTACTGTGTCTACCATTGATGAAGAGGAGGAGGAAATTGAGGCTGTAAGTGCCTCTGCTCTCAAGGGAACTGGAATTTGGGGTGGGGGGAGGGGGAGGAAAGGGGACTCTAGAGCTAGAGCCTCCAAGTAGTAGAAAGATGAATGAAGGTGTGCTTTTAGCCTCAGCTGTCCTGGTAAGAAACTCTGTGATACTGGCCTAGTTCCTGGTTCCCAGAATCTCAGGGACATCTGTAAGACGAAAATCAGAGAGTTGAATGAGATCAGTGATTTTTTTTTTCTGTACTGTTTTTGAGATGCCTTAGAGGGCAAAGCCCTTATCCCTCTTCATTTGAAAAACTACTGGGGGCCGGGTGCGGTAGCTCACGGCTGTAATCCCAGCACTTTGGGAGGCAGAGGCCAGAGGATTGCCTGAGCCCAGGAGTTTGATACCAGCCTGGGCAACTTGGCAAGACCTCATCTCTACAAAAAAAAAATCAAGAAATTAGCTGGCATGGTGATGTATGCCTGTAGCTCCAGCTACTTGAAAGGCTGAGGCAAAAGGATCGCCTGAGCCCAGCAGGTCGAGGCTGCAGTGGCTGTGAACGTGCCTCTGCACTCCAGCCTGGGCAACAGAGTGAGACTCCAACTTGAAAAGAAAAGAAAAGCTGACCCTCCTGGGCAACTTGGCGAGACCTCATCTCTACAATAAATCAAAAAATTAGCCGGGCGTGGTAGCGCGCGCCAATAGTTCCAGCTACTTGAAAGGCTGAGGTGGGAGGATCGCTGGAGCCCAGCAGGTCGAGGCTGCGGTGGCCGGGAGCGTGCTACTGCACTCCAATCTGGGGGACAGAGTGAGACTCCAACTCAAAAAAAAAAAGAAAACGAAAAGAAAAGCTATTGGACAATTGGACTGAATTATTTCAGGTCTCTTGCAGTCCAGCTCTGATGGTTTGTGAGTCTGTCCCTAGCAGTAGCAGCAATTACCTTTATGATCCTTCAGTATAATGATGTTTATAGAGAGATGCTATCTGTTATTTTACAAATGGTTTCAGTTGAAACCTAAACGCTCCTGGAGTATTGAAAGGATGAAGAGTTGAAAGGTAGCAAGCCTGAGCAACATAGCGAGACCCCATCTCTACAAAAATAGAAAAATTAGCCAGGAGTGGTGACTCACACTTGCAGTCCCAGCTATGGGAAGCTGAGGCAGGAGAATCGCTTGAGGCCAGGAGTTCGAGACCAGCGTGGGCAACATAATGAGACCCTGTCTCTACAAAAAATTTAAAAAGTTAGCCGGACGTGGTGGTTTGTGCCTGCAGTCCCAGCTACTTGGGAGGCTGAGGCAGGAAGATCTCTTGAGCCCAGAAGTTTGAGGCTACAGTGAGCTATGATGGTGTCCAGCCTGGAAGACAGAGCATGACCCTGTCTCTGAAAACAATAAAAATAAATTTTAAAAAGAAAACAGTCCTTTTATTTCAGACATGATTTCATGAATTTGAGTAGTATTAGTTTCTACATATGGTCTCTGTTGTTACTCTTTGGTGAGACTACTGGTTTAAGGACACTTCTTTGTTCCTTCAGAGAGAAGTTGCTGACTCATATGCACAGAATGCCAAGGTTATTGAAAAACAGCTGGAGCGCAAAGGCATGAGCAAGAGGCGACTGCAAGAGCTGGTGAGTGGTGGGGGTAGCAAGGTGCTGGGCCGATTATTTGGATTTCTTGGTCTGAAAGACCTCCAGCTGGCAGGGAAATCCTTTAGGAAGTCTGTTTGGAGTCACTAGAGAGGTTGGGTGCTAGCTTTCTATCCCTGGTCTGTGACTGTTGATATACCCTGCTCTGTAGTCGTGACCACAGGATCTAGGCCCTAAATCTTGATACTTGTTAGATAGTCCTAATTAGGATGATATTTTAATCTATTACTTGTGGTTCAAGGTCAGGAATTAAAAGGTCAAGATTTCTGGACGCTGTCCTAGAATATAATGGGATATATGGGAGCTACCTTGGGCTGTATTAGGATTAGGGCTGGTCATTGCTTCATAAAGCACTGCTAGTTTTCTGCATTATTCATGAGGTCTGCATATCTATATAGGATGGTGCTTACATTTTTTGATAATAATTTACTTATATTTCATTAAACTCAGACATTATTGCATTAGTACTTCATCAAAAGGTATACCAGTCTTTTCTAATGACTAGTGGATTTTGGTGACAGAGGTGGTGGGTCCTGGGAGCTGCTTTACCTTGCCATAGTGGTTTAGAGCAGCCTGAAACTTTCTAAGGTGAAAGGCCAGTACTTTATTTTTTTAAAATGTCCAATTTGGCTCAGCCTATAATCCCAGCACTTTGGGAGGCCGAGGTGAGTGGATTGCTTGAGCCCCCGGGTTTGAGACCCATGTGGGCAACTTGATGAGACCTTGTCTCTACAATAAATAAAAAATTAGCCAGGCGTGGTAGCGCGCACCTGTAGTTCCAGCTACTTGGCAGGCTGAGGCAGAAGGATCACCAGAGCCCAGCAGGTCGAGGCTGCGGTGGCCGGGAGCGGCCACTGCACTCCAGTCTGGGCGACAGAGTGAGACTCCAACTCAAAAAGAAAAAAAAAAAAAAAGAAAAAGTTCAATTTGTCATGACCAGATTTGTAACTTGTAAAATACAATAAAAATGAATTGGCCTCCATTTTTATTAGATTCTTTTATTATTACTCTGTCAAATTGCAATATAAGTTTCTAAATGGTTACTATCAATTTTTGTACATATCTTGCATGGACCAATAATAAACAGTTCATGGACCACACAACTTTAAGTAGCTTTGTTCTAAAATAGTGTTCTGCTTGTTCTGTCAAGAATAGGTTACTGGTTTGCCACAATATTGATTCCTTCCGCTCTTGGGGGCTTCTGGGGACTACTGGAATCCTTGCACTGATTTCCTTTGACTGCAGCCTTGTCTGTTTCGCCTACAAATAGCATTTTCTTTGTGTGCTATAACATCAGAAAGATTAGAATGCTGTTGTTTAGAGTTGCATAATGATTTTAGAACCACGATTCTAGTTTGGATACTAAAAGCTTTAAAGCATTTTGGGTGATTAGGATAAGGAAGGTAAATAGGAGTTTCATGTCATAGATCAAGACATATACTTTTTTTTTCCTTTCCAGGCTGAACTGGAAGCCAAGAAAGCAAAAATGAAGGGGACCTTGATTGACAACCAGTTCAAATGACCAAGACTTTTCTCTGAGCCCAAACTGGAGGCAAGCATTTAGATCAGAAGGAAAAGTAACTTCTTGATTATATGGACTGGTTCCTATTTATGTCCCAGCAGAAGGTTTTACGTTGCTTTCCATTAATTCTCCTACATTGAGAGAGGTCTTTAACTGAGTCCATTTGACCTGCTTTCTAGGAGATAGATTTTTCTAAGTCTTTCTGTATATAGGCTTTCTGTACGATTTTTTGTCCATTTGATGTAACTTCTTCAGCTGTGTAGAAACTTTCTGAATAGATCAGTGCTTGAGTGTCTCTAGTTTCTAAAGTGGCTGTTTTTATTCCTTCTTCAAAGTTAATAAAATGTTTAAAGATTTTTTGAAAAGTATCATGGTGTGTCATTGAGAAAAGTGGTATGAATTACATTTAGTTACAGCAAGTCATATCCTTTTAAGTAACTCTTGTCTCTGTTCTTAGAGTGGTTCTTAGAATTGGCTGTGGTTTAAATCTTTCTACTGTCAGAGGAGATTCATTAAAAGCCAAAATCTGCATAAAGCTTTCTTTACTTCATACATTAAAGCTATAGGTGAGCCATCCCATGTCAGAATTTATACTTGATGAAAGAAAAGCCAGATTGTAAATGAGGGAGTAGGATAGCTCAGATTTTAATGAAAATAGGGTCTCAATAAATAACCCAAGGGGGCTACCATCTAGTCAGGCAGCTAGCTAAGAGTACTGCTTCTGTGTATGGGTACATGGGAGGGAAATATTCTAGATTAAGAAATGATACTGGGCTAAATAAAGTTATATGTTGGGTATCTTTTATTTTACTTTTGCTATTTGCAGACGAGTTGTATGTAGAGAGATTATTTTATATCAATATCCACATGTTTGTATTCCTGTTTCTATCTGTTCACCTGTATTACAAGGTGCTGAGACAGGAAGTGTGTTAACCTGGTATTATCTGCAATAAGTTGTAGTTAGTAGGTCCCAAGGCAGATTTGTGAGGTACTGCTGGGAAATAGTTGGGCAGTTTTTTGGCTTTTTTTTTTCTGATTTTCCTTATTTGCAAGGAAAGTAGGTTGGATGTGAACTAGCAAGTACTGAGAAAAAGAGGAGAAGGAGTCCTGAGAAGGCCCAGGGCAGGGCTGGTACCATTTTCCCAGTTATTCTCCTGCCTTCATGAGGTCTTGGCAATTGAGTCTTCCCACCTCGTTTCCTGTCCTCATGCTGAGAGATCATTAACCATCACAAGGGTGACCAGCCATAGCCTCTTCACAATTCCTTAACCTCAACTCCACACAGTGACCTTTACCTTTACACTATCTTAGCCACCAGTGCCCATGACCACAGCCTAGATATCATCTATACTATCTCTGAAATCCAATATTCTGTTCTCTGACAACAACCTCTTGCCATTGCTACTCATGCTCACTTCCTCTAAAACGGTTTTATTCTTAGATTTGAAGGACGTTTATTTTATTAGCTGTAAAAATGAAAAATAGTAGTAATAATAGCAACAATAACACTTACTATTTTTTATTCAGTACTTACTATGTGGCAGGTGCCATGGAAAGCACTTTATAAGCATTATCTTAACTCTGCACTCAGACATCTGCAGATCACCTACCAGCAACTTGACCAAACTTTTTTTATAAAAGAGTGAAAAATGAATCACTTCATATTAAACAGTAGACCATTGAAGCCAATTATTTTATTGTAAAGATATTTGACTTATAATGGAATTTTGGACATTGAGGAACTTGTTTATGACAAAAAATCAAAAATTGATATGTTTTTCTAGCGTGTAGTAATGTGTGACCTATATGCATTGCAGGTTTATTGATAAATGCGCAATAATTTGTTTGATGTCTTCCATTTGGTGTTTTTCTTTTCAAGCAGACAATGCAGTCTCGTATTCTTCCTCTCACATTAAGATAACTGCAATAAAATCTAAAAATTCCTGTCGATCAACGTCATGCCATTTATGCCAAATCTATTTGTGTGATGAGCTGCTTTTTCCTTATTTTTTTAATCCTCATAACTATTTCTTTTATTACACTATACACTAATTCACTTGTAAAATACATAGTAAAACAGTCAGTCAATTCTCTTATATCACTTGTAATTTGTGGTCCTGTTGTTTGAGGATGAATACAATGTATCCTTGCTAGAGGATTGGTTTTTTTTTTCTGTAACATCTTCCTGTTCTTCACTTGACATATGTAGTTTTCTCCTTCAAAATGACTAGCACTTTCATCACTATCACTTTCAATTACATTTGCCCATCTTCTTCCTGGTGGGATATCATTGTCGCTATCATTTTCTTCCACATCAATGTTTATTTTTTCTAACTTATTGGTATAAAAGTCTAAATCTGACTCATCGTCACTGCTGCTTATATTATAACTCACTTTTGTCTTTCCATTTTCCCATTATTCTGCAAACCAAATTAATGGATACAAAATTTCTAATTTTAAATTACAAAATCATGTGAAATTTGTCAAAGGAATATTACTTTTCCAATTTTATTTTTTTGATATAGTGCAGATAGATATCTTCGATCTGTGCTACTTGATACTTCAATATGATCTGCCCTCAACTTCGAAAGTTGCTTTCTTGTAAGGCTACAGTAACTTGCTTATCTATCTTTTCAAGTTATGTGGTATGATTCAAAGGGTATACCCACAGCTGCCTTTCTTATACAAACACTCTTTATCACTATCTTCTGTTATAAAGAGGTGTCAGCATCACTGTGAAAGTACTTCACACATTCTCTTTCTGTGATACCAGCTGATATTTTTTTATGTATATCTCAGTATATATTCTATCTCTTTATTTGAATGGAAAACTTTAAGGAAACACATTTTTGAAAAATTTACACTTGTGTAAGGTTGTCTTGTAAAATAATCATCAGTAATCTCTGTGTTCCCTTGGTGGGGACATCTGAATGCAAAGGGTTAATCTGAACACATGATAATCCTGTAAGATGGGTTTAACTGTTACCATTCTCATTTTAGAAATGAGTACTCTGAGGCTCAGAGAGTTTGTTTCCCAAGATCCCATAGCCAGTAGGCGATCAAGTCAAAAATCTGTCTCTGAAACCTGAGCTCTTAACTACTATGTTGAACTGCTACTCATGTGGAATTAAAAAAATATAAATATTATTAAGAACAGATTATAGACCAGGCTCGGTGACTCAGTGTGTAATCTCAGCACTTTGGGAGGCCGAGGCAAGTGGATTGCCTGAGCCCGTGGATTTGAGACCAGCCTGGGCAACTTGGCGAGACCTCGTCTCTACAATAAATAAAAAATTAGCTGGGTGTAGTAGCGCATGCCTGTAGTTCCAGCTACTTGGAAGGCTGATGTGGAAGGATCGCCTGAGCCCAGCAGGTCGAGGCTGCGATGGTCATGAGCATGCCACTGCACTCTAGCCTGGGCAACAGAGTGAAACTCCAACTCAGAAAACAAGAGAACAGATTGTAATTTCATTTTGAGAAATCAAGAAGAGTGCAATGTAAAGACCCCTGCAGCTTGGTGCAGTGGCTCACGCCTGTAATCCCAGGACTTTGGGAAACCAAGGCAGGAGGCGATCAAGCCAAAAAATCTGTAGGCAGCCTAGGCAACAGTGAGATCTCGGCTTAAAAAAAAAAAAAATGCTGAGTATAGTGGCACATGCCTATAGTCCCAGCTACTTGGGAAGCTGAGGTGGAAGGATCACCTGAGCCCAGTATGACACAAACTAAAAAAAAAGACACTTGGATAGCAGTCTCTGTAGCAAATATATAGTACTTTTCTACATATTTTCAGAAATATGTGTCCTTAGATACTAATCCTAAACTGTTTCAACATCTGGTTCAAATTATATGTGTTGATTCATCTATAGGGCTGCAAAATGTTATGTTATTAGCACCAAGCAAGCATATGCTCTTCATTATGCTTTATTATTTCATATTGAATAGATACTAAATTAACAACATAATTTCTCTAACTTGTAGTATTTTAGCAGCAAATACAGTACTTTAATGTTAGTATAAAGAGCCATACTGAAATTCTGAAGTCTTATTCTATTTTTTTTGTTTTTGCAAATTATCAACTGTAACAAAATATTAAAGTGTGAGATGTTCTCACTATAATAACTAGTGACAATTGGAAGTGTAACTTTATTGTTTAATATAAATTGAAAAGCTTTTTAAAGACTACCTTGAAGTCTTTAAAGTCTTTACGTCTCCAACATTTTAGGTTCCTTTTCACTGTGGACTATGTCTCCTTAGTTTCTGATTTGTGATAATTTCTTAGTGATATCTCATGGTTTTTTTTTTAAGTTGGGGTCTCACTCTGTCACCCAGGCTGGAGTGAAGTGGCATGCATGATCACAGCTCACTGCAGCCTCTACCTCCTGGGCTCAGGACATCCTTCCACCTCAGTCTCCTAAGTAGCTGGGACTATAGGCACATGCCACCACACCTGGCTGTTTAAAAAAAATTATTTTGTAGAGGTGAAGTCTCACTATGTTGCCTGGGCTGGTCTCTAACTCTGGGCTCAAGCAGTCCTCCCGCCTCAGCCTCCCAAAGTGCTGGGATTATAGGCATGAGCCACCATGCCCAATTGGTATCTCATGATTTTAATTTGCATTTCTCTAATGACAGATGATGTTGAACATATTGTTTCTCTCTTTTTTCTTTACTGTGGTAAAACACACATAACATAAAATTGACCATCTTAACCATTTTAAATTGTATAGTTCTATAGTGTAACGTATATTCACATTATTGTGATACAGATTTCTAGAACTTTTTTGTTGTGTAAATCTGAAACTCTATACCCATTAAATAGGAACTCTCCCTTTCTGCCTTCACCTAACCCCTGGGAACCACCATTCTACTTTCTGTTTTATGAATTTGACTACTTTAGATACCTCATATAAGTGGAATCATACAGTATTTTTCTGTGACTGGCTAATTTCACTTAGCATGACTTTCTTAATGCTTATCCATATTGTAGCATATATCGAGATCTCCTTTTTTCCCCTACTGCCTATATAATTGCAGAATCTCCTTCCTTTTTAAAGCTGAGGAATATTCCATTGTATGTATATTTCACATTTTGTTTATCCATTCTTTTGTCAGTGGACATTGCTATGGTGGAATAGTGGGGCTATGAACATGGGTATGCAAATATCCCTTTGAGACCCTGCTTTTAATTCCAATGTATACCCGATGGGATTGCTGATAGTTCTATTTTTAGAGCCGCCCTGCTGTTTTCCACAGTAGTTGTATCATTTTCCAGTCTTGCCAACAGTGCACAAGGGTTCCAAATTCTCCACATCACCAACACTTTTCTTTTTTCTTTTTTCATAATAGCCATCCTAATAGGTGTGAGGTGATACTCATTGTAGTCTTGATTTGCATTTCTCTAGCGATTAGTGATGCTGAGCATCTTGTCATGTGCTTGTTGGTCATTTGTATATCATCTTTTTGTTGTTGGGAGTCTTACTCTATCATCCAGGTTGGAGTACAGTGACACGCTCATGGCCAC
>NW_007260062.1:62243-73603 GCF_000164805.1 Carlito syrichta | reverse complement strand
CCAGGCAGGTCTCGAACCCGCAGGCTCAGGCAATTCACTCACCTCGGCCTCCCAAAGCACTGGGATTACAGGCAGAACCACCGAGCCCAGCTCTTTGACCCATTTTTTAAACTGGATTAGTTATTTATTATTGAGTTTTAAGAGTCCTTTATATAGTCTGGATAGAAGTCCTTTTTCAGGTTTGTGATTTGCAACATCTCCCAGCCTGTGATTTGTCTTTTCATTATCTTAATTATGTAGTGCCTTTCATGACTCAAGATCATGCAGATTTTCTCCTGTGTTTTCTTTTTTTTTTTGGAGTCTTACTCTGTCATCCAGACTGGAGTGCGGTGGCATGCTCCCGGCCACTGCAGCCTCGACCTACTGGGCTCCAGCGATCCTTCTGCCTCAGCCTTCCAGTAGCTGGAACTAGAGGTGTGCGCTACCATGCCCGGCTAATTTTTTGATTTATTGTAGAGATGAGGTCTCGCCAAGTTGCCTAGGTGGGTCTCAAACCCGCAGGCTCAGGCAATCCACTCACCTCAGCCTCCCAAAGCACGGGATTACAGGCTGAGCCACTGAGCCTGTCTGTAAGAAAGTTTTAAAATTGGGTAGTATGATTCTTCTAACTTTGTTCTTTTTTATGTTTTTGGCTATTCTCACTGATTTTTTTTTTAATTTTTTGCCTTTCCATTATAAATTTTATGATCAGCTTGTTGCTATCTCCAATTGATTGGAATTATGTAAAAATCTAAAGATCATACTGGGAAGAATTGACATCTTAATAATATTACATCCTCCAAACCATGAGCATGGTGTATCTTTTCCTTTATTTAGATCTTTGATTTCTTTCATTGGTGTTTTATAGATTTTTGTGTACAGATCCTGCAGATCTTTTGTTGAAGTTTATACCTAAGCACTTTATTTTTCTGGTGCTATTGTAAATCTTGCCTCCTTTTAATGCTATAACATCTATCCTGCAGACTCTCAATTTAGAATAAGTCTTACTCAAGAAAAAAATAACCAGCTGGGCACAGTAGCTCACACCTATAATCCCAGCACTTTCGAAACCCAAGGTGGGAGGATCACTTGAGGCCTGAAGTTTGAGACCAGCCTGTCTCTAAAAACAAATGTAAAAGTTAGCCAAGTATGGTGGCGCATGCCTGTAGTCCTAGCTACTCAGGAGGCTGAGGCAGGAGGATCACTTGAGCCCAGGAGTTTGAGGCTGCAGTGAGCTATGCTTGTGCCACTACACTCCAGCCTGGGCAGCAGAGTGAGACCTTATCTCTAATAATAATAATAATAACAACAACAAAACAAAACCCCATGAAAAAGTGGGCCAAGGACATTAACAGACACTTCTCAAAAGAAGACATATAAGTGACCAACAAACGTGAAAAAATGCTCAACGTGACATTATCAGAGAAATGCAAATCAAAACCACAATGAGATATCATCTCATGCTAGTCAAAATGACTATTATTATTTTTAAATTTTTATTGTTTTAGATTCAAGGGATAGGTGCAGATTTGTTACATAGGTATATTGAGTGATAGTGAGGTTTGGGCTTCTAGTGAGCCCATCACCCAGGTGGCGAGCATGGTACCCAATGGATGGTTTTCCAGCCCTTACCCTCCTCCCTCCACCCTTTAGGAGTCCCCAATGTCTGTTATTCTCACCCTTCTGCAAAAGTCAAGGCCAGACATTGCGGCTCACGTGTGTAATCCCAGCACTTTGGGAGGTGGTGGTGAGAGGATTGCCTGAGTCCAGGGGTTTGAGACCAGTCTGGGCAACTTGGTGAGATCTCGTCTCTACAATAAATCAAAAAATTAGCCAGGTGTGTTGGTGCACGCCTGTAGTTCCAGCTACTTGGAAGGCCGAGGTGGAAGGATCACCTGAGTCCAGCAGGTCCAGGCTGCAGTGGCCATGAGCATGCCACTGCCTTCCAAGCCTGGGTGACAAAGACTCTGACTGAAAAAAAAAAAAAGTCAATAAAGCAACAGATGTTGGTAAGGTTGCAGAGAAAAGGAAAGCCTATACTGTTGATGGGAATGTAAACTAGTTCAGCTCCTGTGGAAAGCAGTTTGGAGATTTCTCAAAGAACTAAAAAAAAAAATGGAATTACCATTTGACCCATGGCTGATATATTCCCAGAGGAACGTAAGTCCTTCTACCAAAAAGACACCGGCACTCGTGTGTTTATCGCAGCACCCTTCACAATAGCAAAGACATGGAACCAACCTAGGTGCCCATCAATGGTGGACTGGATAAAGAAAAGTGGTACATATACACCATGGAATACAATGCAGCCATTAAAAAAGACAAAATCATCGGGCGCGGTGACTCAAGCCTGTAATCCCAGCACTTTGAGAGGCCGAGGCAAGAGGATTGCCTGAGCCTGGGAGTTCGAGACCAGCCTGGGCAACTTGGTGAGACCTCGTCTCTACAATAAATCAAAAAATTAGCCAGGCATAATGGCGCTCGCCTGTAGTTTCAGCTACTTGGGAGGCTGAGTCCAGTGGGTCAAGACTCCAGTGGCCGTGAGTGTGCAATAGAGTGAGACTCCGACTCAAAAAAAATAAAAATAAAAAAATCATCACTGCTGTATCCCTGAGTCTAGAGGAGTTCCTGATAACATAGAAGATGCTCAATAAATATTAGTTGAATGAATGAATTAAATGTTTACTAAGTATGGATTGGGTGCCAATCCTGTGCTGGTCACTGAGGGTATGATAAAGAAAGAGGGAGACCTCGGTCCTATCCTCAGGGAGCTTGCAGTCTCTGCAAGAAGAGATGTATGAGAAAGCAGGTCTGCAGTTTCTGCTGTTCTGATACCCCAGGCAGGAGTAACCATGCTTCCTTGGTTGCTGTGCTCCTGACATGAGACTCACAGCTGTTTGGTTTCCAGGCTTCAGAGCGGGAGCTGAGTGGGAGGCCCCACAACCAGAAATGGTTCCCCTATTCCTGTTTGACCTCTTTGATCCTGGGCCCAAGAAAGGAGTCTCAGCAGTATGTTGGCTTCTGCTCTGGAGCCTGGAACCAGGCGGGCTCTGGAGCCGTCACTGCCTCCCTCATCCCCATCACAATTCATTAGAGCAAGATGGAATTGCCTGCCAACCACCCGGGAGCCACCCTAGAATGCAGACACCTTGAAGGCAGGGCCACGTCTGTCCTGTTCACTGCTCTGTTGCCAGTAACTAACCAAGTCCCCGGATCACACTAGCTGCAGTGTGATGGTTTTGCGCATGCATGCTGCGAGCCAGACTGCCTGATTTGGAATCCCAGCTCTGCCACTTACTAGTTGTATAACACTGGCCAAGTTGCTTAATCTTTCTTGTGCTCCAGATTCCCTGTGTGTAAGATGGAGACAATAGTAGAACCCATCTCATTGTGGTTTGATGAGAATTTACTTAGTATTTGAACAGTGCTTAGCATATGATAACTGCTTGGTAAGAAAACAAATGCTAAATAGCATGTATTGACTGAACTGCAAGTGTGGTTGCCCCCACCTGTTCTGAGCTTGTGAATCCCATGTCCCTTTGCTGCTAGGAACTCTGGGACAGCTCAAATCTGGATTTCCGATGAAGGAGGCCAAACCACAGCACCGACTCAAGATGCGCCCAGAGCAAGATTCCATCTGTGTCCACCTGCATCCTTTCCTGTCTCTAGTACTGGTCCATAGAAATGCTTGTGAAGCCTTTGGCATCACCAGTTTTCATTTGCTCTGACAGGGAACTTGATTTCCTTCTCTGTTTTTGGAGTTGAAGCACAATGCCCTGCTTTTTTTGTGAACAATCTTTGAGCTTATCGTCTCTGGGCCAGGGCTGGGCTAGCCCAATAGAAACCTCATCCCGGAGCAGCAGGAGATAGTATGGGCATGGTATGTTGGGGCAAATGTGAGGTCACAAATGTCAGATTACAAGGCCCGGGAGCATTCTGAGTAGCCCCAAAGCAGAGATGTTGAGCTCTTCCTGAGAAAGCCAGGGATATGATGAGCTAGGTGGGGGTCTAGGCCAAGCTGCCTCCTGGGAGCAGACTAGCCTACCACAGAGCCTCTTAACCTAGGCTACATAGAGATGACTTCAGGGAGTACCAAGCCCCTTGAAATGAAATATGTTCTGTGTGTATGTGAACAGATAAGCATTTTCTGGGGAGAGGATTCATTGATTTCATCTGATTTTCAGTGGAGCCTATGAAGAAAGAATGGTTAGGAATCACTGATCTAGTCTTCAAAATGTGGGAGACAGGCATCATAGCATGATGGGAACTATACAGCCTTGCTGCCAGATTGCCCAGGTTTGTGTCCTGGCTCTGTCATGTACTGGCTGTGATGCTTTTTTTTTTTTTTTTTGAGTTGGAGTCTCACTCTGTCGCCCAGACTGGAGTGCAGTGGCACACTCACGGCCACCACAGTCTTGACCTGCTGGGCTCTGGCGAGTCTTCCGCCTCAGCCTTCCAAGTAGTTGGAACTACAGGCGTGCACTACCATGCCCGGCTAATTGTTTTTGATTTACTGTAGAGACGAGGTCTCGCCAAGTTGCCTGGGTGGATCTTGAACCTGCAGGTTAAGGCAATCCTCTCACCTCAGCCTCCCAAAGTGCTAGGATTACAGGCTGAGCCACCGAGCCCAGCCGTGGCTGTGATCTTAAACAAGTTACTTTACCGCTGTGCATCAATATCCTTGCCTATAGAATGGGGATAATAGAAAATAATCTGCTTTATAGGATTCTTGAGAGGAAAAAATGAGGTGATGAGTGCAAAGCCCTTAGTAGATGATCTGGAACATGGTAAGGTAGATATTCTCAATGGAGACTGAGAAGTTCACCAAGATCACCAGTCTTTTGTGTGCATGTGTACTGTGAAAGCTGTCAGAATCAAAATGGAGTCACTTATGTTTTTAAAAAAAACTGACAAATAGAGCCAGGGAAGGCTATGAAGAGAGGGTTCTCACACTTATATGTCTGATAAAAACGATCACAGAAGACTCCACAAAAACCACAACCTTACACAACAGTCATTTGCAATCTTACACAAAAAAATACTTCCATGAGGGTATCTACCTAGCAACTGCCTGTCCAACCTTGGACTGGGGTCACCCTTGCTACTGATCTTTGTAGCCAAGGATAATCATTTCAAAACAATTATCTAGTCCTCCTCATTTTTCCTTTAAAAACCTTCATCTTCCTTACCTCCCTGAATACGCACATCTTTTATAGTGTTGCTCCTATTTCCATTGCGATGTCCTATTCCTGAATAAACATTTTCTTTTTTTCTTTTTTTGAGTTGGAGTCTCACTCTGTTGCCCAGGCTGGAGTGCAGTGGCACGCTCACGACAATTTGCTGGGCTCAGGTGATCCTTCCACTTCTGCCTTCCAAGGAGCTGGAACTACAGGCACGCGCCACCATGCACAGCTAATTTTTTGAGTTATTATAGAGATGAGGTCTCACCAAGTTGCCCAGGCGGGTTTCGAACCTGTGGGCTCAGGCAATCCTCTTGTCAGCCTTCCAAAGTGCTGGGATTACAGGCACGAGCCACTATTCCTGGCTTACATTTTCTTTTAAGGAGCCTCTTTCCGTTTGTCATTCATGTGGATAGTGTGTGCATGGGTGCGAAGGGGGAAGTTGAGTCTTTGTTTTTGAGATTAGGGAATACGAGATGGGGAACAGAGCTCCTGGGGATTAGTGCCTAGTGACCTGGCAGGCTGGTGGGAAAGAAAGGCTAGATTATATTTGCTGGGAGTGGTCCTCTCCTGGAGGCTTCAGGTATCCCTAGATCTTCTGTAATGTTGGACTGGAAAGAGCACCGACTCCTCTTGGATCTACAGTGATTTTAGGGTACAGGGAGGTAAGGCCTCCTAAGAGCTTCCCTATAGGCCTTCCATCCTGTGTGTCCTAAGACTACTACCATTAGAGTCACTAACAGCTTGGGCAACAAAAAGTCTTTGTGAAGATATCTGCTCAGTGATAGTGGACATTTCATTGTTTCCACTAAGAACCGCACTGCAGCTGGGCGTGGTGGCTAAGGCCTATAATCCCAGTACTTTGGGAGGCAGAGGCAAGACGATTGCCTGAGCTCATGGGTTCGAGACCAGCCCGGACAACATGTTGAGACCTCGTCTCTATAATTAAAAAAAAAAAAAAAAAACTAGCTGGGCATGGTGGTACATGACTGTAGCTTCAGCTACTTGGAAGGCTGAGATGGAAGGATAACCTGAACCCAGCAGGTCGAGGCTGCCGTGGCCGTGAGCGTGCCACTGCACTCCAGCCTAGGTGAAACAATGAGACTCTGACTCAAAAAAAAAAAGAAAAAAAAAAAAAGAGAACCATATTGCTGCTGCCAGTTATGAAAATTGTTCCTACTTGTTCATAGTTACTCATGAATGACAAGCTGGTTTCGTGACCAAGGGACGGTTGGTTACCTAGCCCACGCTGTAAACCCAGTGAGTTCTCATTATAACTGCTTCTCCTCATGTGGGGACCCTTTCTTCTCAAAACAGTGAGGCATTGTTTTTGAATGATCAGCCATCTAATTTCTGTATGGATTTTAAAAGCCCATTTAACTGGGCAGTGTACTTGTCTATTGTCACTCTCATACCTGATGAGCCACCTCTCCCATATTTTGTCATTATAGCAGCGTTTTTTTTCCTTTGTAGCTTCGTAATTAGTTTTCCTTTGCAATTTTCTACATTTCCTGCTTGCCTACTAATTAGATGTAATCCTGACTCCTGTAATTTTTATTCATCTGCTCATAGACAAGTGTTTATCTTCTTCATTGTTAAGCCTGAAACAGTTTTCTAATCGGTTTATAATATTTTAATATCCACACAGTTTGGTTTGCCATTAGCAATATCGTTGTCATTAGCATCAGTAACTATTGTCATAGTAAAAATTAATAGTATATTCTGAAGTCCTTGAATGTAGGTCTTGTTCAGAAAACAGTTTAGGTAGAAAGCTGGGGAATTTAGGAACACGGTCTCATAAAATGTTCTTCTTTAAATAATATAGACATTTTCTGATACAAAGTAAATCTGAGGGTGAGAGGACAGATCCAAGTGACTGAAGGTGAGGGAGCCCTGAAATCTGAACACTGTCTGGACTTGCTAAGATGATTTGTTCTTTGGTTTCAATTAAGACCCCAACACCACTTGGCAATCCTAGGGTATGTCCCTGGTCGGCGCCTCTTCGGGATCCTGAAGCAGCCATTTCACAGTCATTTTACTCTCCTCCAGCCCTCAACCCCAGCTAGCCCCCTTTTTAACAGAAAGACTTGGCTATTTTCACAGAGCAAGATTCAGGTCAACAGTGTGAACTGCTTCGGCCTCACACCACTGGCCCACAGATTCACCTTAAGTGCAATAGCGCCCCCTTCCGCTCTATAGTGGACACTGTCATGTGCTTCCCTGATCTCTCTGCACTTATAACTCTTAGCTGTCCGACCACTTTGGGGACTGCCTCAGCTGAACAAAGCCACTTTGCCTAAGGGCATGCTCCCTTTCCAGGGCAACCTGCATCCAATGAATGACTGATGCAAGAATATAAGGCCCTGCCCAATTCTTTTTTTTTTGAGTCGGAGTCTCACTCTGTCGCCCAGACTGGAGTGCAGTAGCTGCTCCCGGTCACTGCAACCTCGACCCACTGGGCTCCGGCGATCCTTCCGCCTCAGCATTCCGAGTAGCCAGAATTACAGGCACGCGCTACCATACCCGGCTGATTTTTTTATTCATTGTAGAGATGAGGTCTCGCCAAGTTGCCCAGGCGGGTCTCGAACCTGCAGGCTCAGGCAATCCACTCACTTCGGCCTCCCAAAGCGCAGGATTACAGGTTGAGCCACCGAGCCTGGCTCAATCCCAATTCTTAGCTGAAGAGCTTCCCATAGAGCTGGCTGAGGTCTTCATTGAATCTGCATTGCAGTCTAACATCTTGCTCTGCCTATCCTATTTCCAGTCTTTTCTTTCCATACGTGGTGATTCCAAGAGCACTCCCTAATAAACCTCCTGCGTGCTGAGTTCCTTCTCAGAGAACCCAACCTGCACCATTCTCTTCCCCTTCCCCAACTCTCTCCTCCTGCCCCAGGCTAAACACCCACTTTCCCCACGTGTTCAAGTCCAGTCCCCCTCACCTTCCCTTGGACTTGAATGTATCACTTATCTCTCCTCTTTCCTGCAGCTTCAACCTTTCCCTCCTCTCTTTCTCAGTATGGATTTTTTTTTTCTTTTTCGTCAGGCAAGATCTCTCACTCTGTTGCCCAGACTGGAGTGCAGTGGCATGATCACGGCACACCGCTGCCTCAACCTCCTGGGTTCAGGTGATTCCTCCGCCTCAGCCTCCTGAGTAGCTGGGACTACAGGCACATGCCACCACACCTGGCTAATTTTTAAAATTTTTTTGTAGCGATGAGGTCTCGCCATGTTGCCCAGGCTAGTCTTGAACTACTGGGCTCAAGCAATCCTCCCACCTTGGCCTTTCAAAGTGTTGGGATGATAGGTGTGAGCCACAATGCCCAGCCTCAGCATGGAAATTTGAACACATACCTTCAACAGAAACCTCCTTTGTCACAGAATCCCCTTCACAGTCTAAGCTTCTAGAACAAGCCCACTGAGGTCTGGCTTCTGTCTCCATCACTGCTTAAATGGCTCTCTTCCTTTTCCAGTCCTGTCTTGTTTGACTTCTGGAGTACATCTGGCTCTGGTGGCCATCCCCTCCTCCCTTCATTTTTCTAGAACACTCGACTGTCTCCCACATTCTTTATTCTCTAAATGCTTGTGATCTCCGGGGCTCCATCTTCTCTTCTTGTTCACCATCTCATTCATGAACATGGCTTCAACTACCCCCTATAATGCTGAAGATACCCATGGTATCTCCATTTCAGACCTTTGCTGTTGAGTGAAATGCTTTTTTTTTCTTAGATGGGATCTCACTCTGTCACCCAGGCTGGAGTTCAGTGGCACAATCACAGATCTCTGCACCCTTGACCTTCTGGACTCAGGTGATCCTTCCACCTCAACCTCCCAATTAGCTGGGACTACAGACACACGCCACCATGCTGGACTAATATTGTTTATTTTTTTGTAGAGACAAGGTCTCTCACTATGTTGCCCAGGCTGGTCTCGAACTCCTGGACTCAAATGATTCTCCTGCCTTGGTCTTCCAAAATGCTGGGGTAACAGGCATGAGCCACTGCACCTGGCCTGAAATGCTTTTATATCCAAGCAACCATTACACATCACCTCAATGTCCCACAGGTATCGCAAGTCCAACATATCCACAATAACTCTTGTCTTTATCTCCTACTCCAAACTGGGTCCCCTCTGTGTTCCGAGTTTCAGTGAATGCCACTGTCATGTACCCAGTCACTCAACCTAGAGAACTGAGATTTCTCTTAGCACAAGCACTCTACCTTATCGCCTATTTCTCCACAAGCACCACATTCAGTTGGTTCTGCTAATAAGCAGAAGAGTTCTCAAATACCTCCTTTGTGTCCTCCCTGATAATGTCCTAGTTCAGGCTTTAAACCCATATGACCCAAATGACTGCAACAGCCTCCTCAGCGACATCCCTGTTTTGACACCCTGCCCTTCCTGTCGCCAGAGCAGTGTTTTTTAAAAAGTAGTCTGGTGCTAGCTGGGCACAATGGCTCACACCTGTAATCCCAGCACCTTGGGAGGCCGAGGTGAGAGGATTGCCTGAGTCCAGGGGTTCGAGACCCGCCTGGGCAACTTGGCGAGACCTCGTCTCTACAATAAATCAAAAAATGAGCCAGGTGTGGTGGCGTGCGCCTGTAGTTCCAGCTACTTGGAAGGCTGAGGCAGTAAGATCATCTGAGCCCAGCAGGTCGAGGCTGCGGTGGCCTTGAGTGTGCCACTGCACTCCAGCCTGGGTGACAGAGTGAGACTCTAACTCAAAAAAAAAAAAAAAAAAGTAGTCTGGTGCTGGATGTGGTGGTACATGTAATTTTAGCTACTCAGGGAGGCTGAGGCAAGAGGATTGCTTGAGCCCAGGAGTTCAAGGCCAGCGTGGGCAACATAGCAAGAGTTCCATCTCAAAAAAAAAAAAAGTAATTTGGATCGTGGCACTCTATTCAAAATGCCCCAGTGACTCCCTGTTGCCTTTAGAGTGAAGTAAAAATTCCTTCGATTGGCACCTCTCATTGGGCTCTTGCCTGGCTGGCTTCATCTCTCCCACTCCAACTAGTATTTTATATTCAAGTACAACTTTTATTTTTATTTTTTAACTTTTTTGAGTCAGGGTCTCACACTGTCACCCATGCTGGAGTAAAGTGGCACAATTACGACTCACTGCAGCCTCAACTTTCTGGATTCAGGCAATCCTTCTGGCTCAGCCTCCCAAGTAGTTGGGACTGACAGGCACGCACCACCATGCCCAGTTCATTTTTTGATTTTTTTGTAGAGACAAGGTCTTGCTATGTTGCCTAGGCTGGTCTCGAACTCCTGGGCTCAAGCAATCCTCCTGCCTTGACCTCCCAAAGTGCTGGGATTGCAGGTGGGACCCATCATGCCCTGCCTACAACTGGGCTACTTATAGTGCTTTGAAGACACCTCGTTCTCCCGTATCTCAGGGCCTCCTTTGTGCTTGTCCATCTCTCCAGAAAGCTACCTTGTTACTCTTGGTGACTCTTCCTTTTCCCACCCTTTGTTTAATCTTTAAGTGTCTTAAACATTCCTGACCCTCTGAGGCTGACTTAGGCCTCACACTTTCCCTCCTCTTCCCATTAGACCTCTTGCACCCTACCCAGTGCCTCTCTTCCCGTGTCTTTCTACCAGACTGAGCTTCTTGAAGCCAACAGCTCCATTCTGTAATTTCAGTACCTGGTATGAAGTTTGGCACTTGGTTGCTGCTTATTAAGTACTTGTTGGATAAATGCATCAATGAGGTATGAGTGGGTAGTAGCAGGAGAAAAAGAAACAAGAGGCTTGAGGGGAGACAGAAGGCAGATGCACCTGTGTCACAATTTTACTCTGACTAGACACCCTGTCTTTGGTCTCTAACAGATTCAGATTATCCCCAAATGTAAACTGCTCTTACCTAGCCGTCTGTGGGTGACTGTAATCTCTTAACTTATCGACATTAGGAATGGAGCAAAAATGAACCATACCAATGGAGCAAAAATGAACCATTCAGTTGGTTCTGCTAATAAGCAGAAGGGCTCTCAAATGCCTCCTTTATGCCCTCAGTGACAATGTCCTAGTTCGGGCTTTAAACCCATATGACCCAAATGACTGCAACAGCCTTCTCAGCGGCATCCCTGTCTTGACACCCTGCCCTTCCTGTCGCCAGAGCAGTGTTTCTTTTCTTTTCTTTTTCTTTTCTTTTTTTTTTTTTTGAGTTGTAGTCTCACTCTGTCACCCAGACTGGAGTGCAGT
>NW_007260062.1:60562-61778 GCF_000164805.1 Carlito syrichta | reverse complement strand
GCCTGGGCAACTTGGTCAGACCTTGTCTCTACAATAAATCAAAAAATTAGCCAGGCGTGGAGCTCCGCTTTGTGACTGGGACCAGGCATATAAGACCCTTGGGCCAACTGCGCAGCACCATCCTCTCCTGTGTCTATAGACTCTGTGGATCTCTAAGAGATAGGGCCACTCATCCAAACTCTTTGCTGGCCAACTTATGTGGAAAGAAGGTGAAGAGAATCCTGATGATGCTCACAGCTGCTTCTGCAACTGCTTTTAGAATACAGATTCAGTCGGGCTCGGTGGCTTACCCTGTAATCCCAGTACTTGGGGAAGCTGAGGCGAATGGATTGCCTGAGCCCAGAGGTTCAAGATCAGCCCGGGCAACTTGGCGAGACCTCGTCTCTACAATAAATCAAAAATATTAGCCAGGCATGGTAGCGCACGCCTGTAGTTCTGGCTACTTGGAAGGCTGAGGCGGAAGGATCACTGGAGCCCAACAGGTAGACGCTGGTTTGGCCATGAACATGCCACTGCACTCCAGTCTGGGTGACAGAGTGAGACTCCAACTTAAAAAAAAAAAAGAGAGAGAGCGAGAGAGAGAAAAGACAGCTGCATTTGCCACCCAGGTGCTGTGAAAGGATTCCTGACATGATGCTCTCAGTCTCAACATGAGCTGATCCTGGGGCAGCTCTGGTCACAAGAAACCTCTTCCTTTTTATTCCAGTGCGCTGGAAAATTATTATTTTCTGTGTGTGTTGTGACCCAAAAAAGGTTGGTTAGCACTTTTGAATAATATCTAATAATTCTGGTCAGGTACCAAGAATTTTGTGAGTGTCCACCTGGGGCCTTGGCATCTTAAAATTAAGGAAAAAAATTATAGGACACAATGTTCACTATCTGAGACCCAATACCCACCACTACACAATCTGTCTGTATAATGAATACTCATGTGTTCCTCCCTGAATCTAACATAAAATAAATTAATAATAATAATGAGTGGAAAAATTGCACACATACACATACACACACACACACACACACACACACACACAAACACGAGGGGTAACCCCCCAAACCCAGAATTTATTTATAAAAAACTATGCATGTGTTCTTTTATTTATTTTTTTGAGTTGGAGTCTCACTCCATCACTCAGGCTGGAGTGCAGAGGCACATTCACGGCCACCCCAGCGTTGACCTGCTGGGCTCCAGCAATCCTTCTGCCTCAGCCTTCCA
>NW_007260062.1:58235-60319 GCF_000164805.1 Carlito syrichta | reverse complement strand
CTTGGTGAGATCTCATCTGTACAATAAATCAAAAAATCAGCCGGGCGTGGTAGTGCATGCCTGTAATTCCGGCTACTCGGAAGGCTGAGGCGGAAGGATCGCTGGAGCCTGGCAGGTCGAGGCTGCGGTGGCCGGGAGCGGCCGCTGCACTCCAGTCTGGGCGACAGAGTGAGACTCCAACTCAAAAAAAAAAAAAAAAAAAAAAGTCTTTCAGCGTGTTTGCCCATTTCATGATGAGTGATTTACAAGTACACCTGCCCACACCAGGCTGAGTGTTCAGCAGTTTTTGATCAAAAACAGCATGACCCCCATGCCTCGCCCTCCCTATTCATCCAATCTCACCCTGAGTGACTTTTTTTGTTTGTCTCCCCGGATGAAAAAATTCCTCAAAGGGAAACTTTTTTATGATATGGAAGAGGTGAAACAAAAAACGGCAGAAGCACTAGAAGACATCAAAGTAGACAAGTTCAAAAACTGGAGCAGTGGAAAAGGCGTCTTGATAGGAGTATTGCATCAAATGGAGAGTACTTTGAAGATGACAGAAGTTTGTTTTGTTTTTTTTTTTTTGATTTGGAGTCTCACTCTGTCGCCCAGGCTGCAGCCTCGACCTGCTGGATTCCGGTGATCCTTCCGCTCAGCCTTCCAAGTAGCTGGAACTACAGGCATGCGCTACCATGCCCGGCGAATATTTTTTATTTTATTGTAGAGATGAGGTCTCGCCAAGTTGGCCAGGCGGGTCTCGAACCCACAGGCTCAGGCAATCCACTCACCTCGGCCTCCCAAAGCACGGATTACAGGCTGAGCCACCGAGCCCGGCCACGTATACACATTTTAAGAGATGTTATCTATGTATTACTTTTAGTCCACCATAATCAGAAGTGTCTGGACTCTGATGGTAACCACGTTGAGCACATCTTGTAATTGCAGAAGTCAAGCATGACTTGTATTCATCTTTTGTTATTGGCATATATTGACTATGACAATTTTAATAGTTTTTTCCTTTCTTAAAATGTTATACACTTTTGGCACACACACACACACACACACACACACACACACACATACATACAGAAAGAGAGAGAGGGAGGGAGAAAGAGAGAGAGAGAGAAAGACAGACACAGGATTTCACTATGTTGTCCAATCTGGTCTCAAACTCCTGGCCTCAAGTGATCATCCTGCCTTAGCCTCCCAAAGTACTAGGATTACAGGTATGAGCCACTGCACCAAGCCTACCATCTTGGATTCATTCATACATGTCCCTCGATTAAAGCTTTTTCTAATGTTCTAAAGTAGGGCAGGGGTCTTTGTTTATCTGTTTTACAAGTGAGGAAACTAAGGCACAGTGAGGTCAAGAGACGGACCAACTCCAGCATTGTCAGAGGCAAATCAAACATGGTGGGAGTAGCTGGCTGAGGCCCTAGCCCTCTGAGGCTGTCCAGCTGCAGTGCATTTACACTCTGCCCACAAGAGGTCAGTAGGTTCCACAGGAGCAGAGCTGGGCACAGGAAGGCCCGCACAGTGGAAGGTGGAGCTGTCCTCCGTGATAGCAAACCTGGTTCCTGGTTCCTGGCTGCACAGTAGCTCCCTAGAAGGAAATCCTTCTACCACCAGGACTTCCGGGAAGTGCTTTCTCCAGTGTTGTACCAGTGGGTGTGGTTGGCCAAAGGTGTGCTCATCCCGGGAAGGCTGTGGAAGTTCTCAGGGGCAGCTGCCTTACTATATAGCAATCCTCAGGTTATGATGAGCCAGCCATTTGTGGAGGGCCGTGCCTATAGATGGGGCAGCTGGCATGTTTGCTGTCTGCTTGGAAAGCTGCAGCCATCTCCCTGGAAATAACTGGAACCAAAAATATCACAGGGCTGTGTCTGCTAGGCCAGAACCTTTCTGGTTGAGGGGAGGCTGTGGGTGGAGGAGACTTGAAGATACATATATTCCCCCAGGATTTAGAATCAGACAGACCTGGGTTTTAATCCTGACTCTTCTTTTTTTTTTTTTTTTTTTTGAGTTGGAGTCTCACTCTGTCGCCCAGACTGGAATGCAGTGGCCGCTCCCAGCCACTGCAACCTCGACCTGCTGGGGCTCCG